>NC_053022.1:23632241-23773703 GCF_003073215.2 Triticum urartu
TACCTAAATTTTCTTACTAAAAATAAACTTGTTCTATTAATTTTCATACTAAAAATAAACTAGTTATATTAATTCAACTAGTTCAAATAATCTCATATATATACCTAATTAATATCTGGCTATACTAATTCAACTAGTTCAACTTGTTCTAATTCATGTAAAATATATTTAACATCTTTTCCATATAATTCATCTAACCATTAACATTCTAACATTATTATCTACGTAATTTATCTAACATTAATCTAAACAACAGAAAATAGAAAATAAGTAAAAATTAACAATGTGTATGTGTATGTGTGTGTGTATGTACGACCGGGGGACGGCGGGGTACGGGCGGCGGCGGGCGACGACGGGGGGACGGGCGCGGCGGCGACGTACGGGCACGGCGGGGGCGACAGGTCGGGCGGTGACAGCGACGGGCGGCGGGGCGGCGAGGGCGGCGCGCGATGGGGCAACGGGCGCGCGGCGAAGAAGTTTGGATCGAGAAGAACTACTGGTGGTTGATGAACTGATTTTTTCGTAGGTTCCATATATATAGCAGGGGTCTTTAGTGCCGGTTGGAGCCACCAACCGGTACTAAAGGCCAATTTTCGCCAGGCCAAGGGGCGGGAAACGGCCCCTTTAGTACCGGTTCGTGCCACGAACCGGTACTAAAGACCCCCCCTTTAGTACCGGTTGGAGCCACCAACCGGTACTAATGGTTGTGCGCTCCCACCGGTGGTGCACAATGTTTAGTCCCACCTCCCCAAGCGAAGGGCAGACGCACTGGTTTACAAACCCAGCCGCGGCTGCTCCTTCGAGCTTCTCTATATAGCAGGCTTCTGGCCCTAACTATGGCGCGCTGCCCTGTGAGTCTGCTGGCCCTTCTGGGCCTGCATTTGCACACCCTAGGTCTGGCAGGCCCACTTGGCAGCGCGCCAACAAATTTTTTATATAGTTTTTTCTTTTCTTCATTATTTATTTTCTTCTATTTATTTTTGAGTAATTTTTTATATTGTTTTTTTATTTTCTGCATTATTTACTTTCTTCTATTTCTTTTTGAGTAATTTTTTTGTATAGTTCTTTTTCTGCATTATTTCTTTTCTTCTATTTATTTTCTTCTATTTCCAGTTTGTACACGAAGTGTGTCTAGTTTTTGCCGTGACCCTCTCTACTCTTTCGCACATGCTATGCGGGTGAAATGATGATACCATGCCAAGTTTCAACATTTTCAGAATTCATTTTGTAGTGATTTTCAATTTCACGGTCATTTAGCTCTCTAAACAATTAGGTAAATGACCGAAAAACAACAAATGATGTCAGAACATGTTGGAAATTGATGACGTCGCTTTGAATGCTGCATACTAACAAAAGAAGACCGGAGTTCAAATAAATTTAAAAAACATTGAAGTGCCTGTGTAACAGATGAGTTCTCGTCCGAAACCCTGATACTCCGAAATAGTTTGTCCAATTTGTACACGAAGTGCATCCAGTTTTTGCCATGACCCTCTCTACTCTTTCGCACATGCTATACGGGTGAAATGATGATACCATGCCATGTTTCAACATTTTCAGAATTCATTTTGTAGTGATTTTCAATTTCACGGTCATTTAGCTCTCTAAATAATTAGGTAAATGACCGAAAAACAACAAATGATGTCAGAACATATTGGAAATTGATGATGTCGCTTTGAATGCTGCATATTGAACACAAAAGAAGTCCGTAGTTCAAATAAGTTTAAAAAACATTGAAGTGCCCGTGTAACAGATGAGTTCTCGTCCGAAACCCTGATACTCCGAAAGAGTTTGTACAGTTTGTACACGAAGTGCGTCCAGTTTTTGCCATGACCCTCTCTACTCTTTCGCACATGCTATGCGGGTGAAATGATGATACCATGCCAAGTTTCAACATTTTCAGAATTCATTTTGTAGTGATTTTCAATTTCACGGTCATTTAACTCTCTAAACAATTAGGTAAATGACCGAGAAACAACAAATGATGTCAGAACATGTTGGTAATTGATAACATCGCTTTGAATGCTGCATACTGAACACAAAAGAATTCTGGAGTTCAAATAAGTTTAAAAAACATTGAAGTGCCCGTGTAATAGATGAGTTCTCGTCTGAAACCCTGATACTCCGAAAGAGTTTGTCCAGTTTGTACACGAAGTGCGTCCAGTTTTTGTCGTGACCCTCTCTACTCTTTCGCAAATGCTATGCGGGTGAAATGATGATACCATGCCAAGTTTCAACATTTTCAGAATTGATTTTGTAGTGATTTTCAATTTCACGGTTATTTAGCTCTCTAAACAATTAGGTAAATGACCGAAAAACAACAAATGATGTCAGAACATGTTGGAAATTGATGACGTCGCTTTGAATGCTGCATACTGAATACAAAAGAAGTCAGGAGTTCAAATAAGTTTAAAAAACATTGAAGTGCCCGTGTAACAGATGAGTTCTGGTCCGAAACTCTGATACTCCGAAAGAGTTTGTCCAGTTTGTACACGAAGTGCGTCCAATTTTTGCCGTGACCCTCTCTACTCTTTCGTGCATGCTATGCGGGTGACATGATGATACCATGCCAAGTTTCAACATTTTCAGGATTCATTTTGTAGTGATTTTCAATTTCACGGTCATTTAGCTCTCTAAACAATTATGTAAATGACCGAAAAACAACAAATGATGTCAGAACATGTTGGAAATTGATGACGTCGCTTTGAATCCTGCATACTGAACACAAAAGAAGTCCGGAGTTCAAATAAGTTTAAAAAACATTGAAGTGCCCGTGTAACAGATGAGTTCTCGTCCGAAACCCTGATACTCCGAAAGAGTTTGTCCAGTTTGTACACGAAGTGCGTCCAGTTTTAGTCGTGACCCTCTCTACTCTTTCGCACATGCTATGCGGGTGAAATGATGATACCATGCCAAGTTTCAACATTTTCAGAATTCATTTTGTAGTGATTTTCAATTTCACGGTCATTTAGCTCTCTAAACAATTAGGTAAATGACCGAAAAACAACAAATGATGTCAGAACATGTTGGAAATTGATGATGTCGCTTTGAATGCTGCATACTGAACACAAAAGAAGTCCGGAGTTCAAATAAGTTTAAAAAACATTGAAGTGCCCGTGTAACAGATGAGTTCTCGTCCGAAACCCTGATACTCCGAAAGAGTTTGTCCAGTTTGTACACGAAGTGCGTCCAGTTTTTTCCGTGACCCTCTCTACTCTTTCGCACATGCTATGCGGGTGAAATGATGATACCATGCCAAGTTTCAACATTTTCAGAATTCATTTTGTAGTGATTTTCAATTTCACGGTCATTTAGCTCTCTAAACAATTAGGTAAATGACCGAAAAACAACAAATGATGTCAGAACATGTTGGAAATTGATGATGTCGCTTTGAATGCTGCATACTGAACACAAAAGAAGTCCGGAGTTCAAATAAGTTTAAAAAACATTGAAGTGCCCGTGTAACAGATGAGTTCTCGTCTGAAACCCTGATACTCCGAAAGAGTTTGTCCAGTTTGTACACGAAGTGCGTCCAGTTTTTGCCGTGACCCTCTCTACTCTTTCGCACATGCTATGCGGGTGAAATGATGATACCATGCCAAGTTTCAACATTTTCAGAATTCATTTTGTAGTGATTTTCAATTTCACGGTCATTTAGCTCTCTAAACAATTAGGTAAATGACCGAAAAACAACAAATGATGTCAGAACATGTTGGAAATTGATGACGTCACTTTGAATGCTGCATACTGAACACAAAAGAAGTCCGGAGTTCAAATAAGTTTAAAAAACATTGAAGTGCCCGTGTAACAGATGAGTTCTCGTCCGAAACCCTGATACTCCGAAAGAGTTTGTCCAGTTTGTACACGAAGTGCGTCCAGTTTTTGCCGTGACCCTCTCTACTCTTTCGCCACACTATCGTGTACAAACTGGACAAACTCTTTCGTAGTATCAGTGGGTTTCGACGAGAACTCATCTGTTACACGGGCACTTCAATGTTTTTTAAACTTATTTGAACTCCGGACTTCTTTTGTGTTCAGTATGCAGCATTCAAAGCGACGTCATCAATTTCCAACATGTTCTGACATCATTTGTTGTTTTTCGGTCATTTACCTAATTGTTTAGAGAGCTAAATGACCGTGAAATTGAAAATCACTACAAAATGAATCTGAAAATGTTGAAACTTGGCATGGTATCATCATTTCCACCCGCATAGCATGTGCGAAAGAGTAGAGAGGGTCACGGCAAAAACTGGACGCACTTCGTGTACAAACTGGACAAACTCTTTCGGAGTATCAGGGTTTCGGACGAGAACTCATCTGTTACACGGGCACTTCAATGTTTTTTAAACTTATTTGAACTCTGGACTTCTTTTGTGTTCAAGTTCAGCATTCAAAGCGACGTCATTTATTCCAACATGTTCTGACATCATTTGTTGTTTTTCATTTACCTAATTGTTTAGAGAGCTAAATGACCGTGAAATTGAAAATCACTACAAAATGATCTGAAAATGTTGAAACTTGGCATGGTATCATCATTTCACCCGCATAGCATGTGCAAAGAGTAGAGAGGGTCACGGCAAAAACTGGACGCACTTCGTGTACAAACTGGACAAACTCTTTCGGAGTATCAGGGTTTCGGACGAGAACTCATCTGTTACACGGGCACTTCAATGTTTTTTAAACTTATTTGAACTCCGGACTTCTTTTGTGTTCAGTATGCAGCATTCAAAGCACGTCATCAATTTCCAACATGTTCTGACATCATTTGTTGTTTTTCGGTCATTTACCTAATTGTTTAGAGAGCTAAATGACCGTGAAATTGAAAATCACTACAAAATGAATTCTGAAAATGTTGAAACTTGGCATGGTATCATCATTTCACCCGCATAGCATGTGCGAAGAGTAGAGAGGGTCACGGCAAAAACTGGACGCACTTCGTGTACAAACTGGACAAACTCTTTCGGAGTATCAGGGTTTCGGACGAGAACTCATCTGTTACACGACACTTCAATGTTTTTTAAACTTATTTGAACTCCGGACTTCTTTTGTGTTCAGTATGCAGCATTCAAAGCACGTCATCAATTTCCAACATGTTCTGACATCATTTGTTGTTTTTCGGTCATTTACCTAATTGTTTAGAGAGCTAAATGACCGTGAAATTGAAAATCACTACAAAATGATATGTGAAAATGTTGAAACTTGGCATGGTATCATCATTTCACCCGCATAGCATGTGCGAAAGAGTAGAGGGTCACAACAAAAACTGGACGCACTTCGTGTACAAACTGGACAAACTCTTTCGGAGTATCAGGGTTTCGGACGAGAACTCATCTGTTACACGGCACTTCAATGTTTTTTAAACTTATTTGAACTCCGGACTTCTTTTGTGTTCAGTATGCAGCATTCAACGCGACGTCATCAATTTCCAACATGTTCTGACATCATTTGTTGTTTTTCGCATTTACTAATTGTTTAGAGAGCTAAATGACCATGAAATTGAAAATCACTACAAAATGAATCTGAAAATGTTGAAACTTGGCATGGTATCATCATTTCACCCGCATAGCATGTGCGAAAGAGTAGAGAGGGTCACGGCAAAAACTGGACGCACTTCGTGTACAAACTGGACAAACTCTTTCGGAGTATCAGGGTTTCGGACGAGAACTCATCTGTTACACGGCCACTTCAATGTTTTTTAAATTTATTTGAACTCCGGACTTCTTTTGTGTTCAGTATGCAGCATTCAAAGCGACGTCATCAATTTCCAACATGTTCTGACATCATTTGTTGTTTTTCGGTCATTTACCTAATTGTTTAGAGAGCTAAATGACCGTGAAATTGAAAATCACTACAAAATGAATTCTGAAAATGTTGAAACTTGGCATGGTATCATCATTTCACCCGCATAGCATGTGCGAAAGAGTAGAGAGGGTCACGGCAAAAACTGGACGCACTTCGTGTACAAACTGGACAAACTCTTTCGAGTATCAGGGTTTCGGACGAGAACTCATCTGTTACACGGCCACTTCAATGTTTTTTAAACTTATTTGAACTCCGGACTTCTTTTGTGCTCAGTATGCATCATTCAAAGCAACGTCATCAATTTCCAACATGTTCTTACATCATTTGTTGTTTTTCGGCCATTTACCTAATTGTTTAGAGAGCTAAATGACCGTGAAATTGAAAATCACTACAAAATGAATTCTCAAAATGTTGAAACTTGGCATGGTATCATCATTTCACCCGCATAGCATGTGCGAAAGAGTAGAGAGGGTCACGACAAAAAACTGGACGCACTTCGTGTACAAACTGGACAAACTCTTTCGGAGTATCAGGGTTTCAGACAAGAACTCATCTGTTACACGGGCACTTCAATGATTTTTTATAACTTATTTGAACTCCGGACTTCTTTTGTGTTCAGTATGCAGCATTCAAAGTGACGTCATCAATTTCCAACATGTTCTGACATCATTTGTTGTTTTTCGGTCATTTACCTAATTGTTTAGAGAGCTAAATGACCGTGAAATTGAAAATCACTACAAAATAATTCTGAAAATGTTGAAACTTGGCATGGTATCATCATTTCACCCGCATAGCATGTGCGAAAGAGTAGAGAGGGTCACGGAAAAAACTGGACGCACTTCGTGTACAAACTGGACAAACTCTTTCGGAGTATCAGGGTTTCGGATGAGAACTCATCTGTTACACGGGCACTTCAATGTTTTTTAAACTTATTTGAACTCCGGACTTCTTTTGTGTTCAGTATGCAACATTCAAAGTGACGTCATCAATTGCCAACATGTTCTGACATCATTTGCTATTTTTCGGTCATTTACCTAATTGTTTAGAGAGCTAAATGACCGTGAAATTGAAAATCACTACAAAATAATTCTAAAAATGTTGAAACTTGGCATGGTATCATCATTTCACCCACATAGCATGTGCGAAAGAGTAGAGAGGGTCACGGAAAAAACTGGACGCACTTCGTGTACAAACTGGACAAACTCTTTCGGAGTATCAGGGTTTCGGACGAGAACTCATCTGTTACACGGGCACTTCAATGTTTTTTAAACTTATTTGAACTTCAGACTCCTTTTGTGTTCAGTAAGCAGCATTCAAAGCGACGTCATCAATTTCCAACATGTTCTGATATAATTTGTTGTTTTTCGGTCATTTTCCTAATTGTTTAGAGAGCTAAATGACCGTGAAATTGAAAATCACTACAAAATGAATTCTGAAAATGTTGAAACTTGGCATGGTATCATCATTTCACCCACATAGCATGTGTGAAAGAGTAGAGAGGGTCATGACAAAAACTGGACAGACTTCGTGTACAAACTGGACAAACTCTTTCGGAGTATCAGGGTTCCGGACGAGAACTCATCTGTTACACGGGCACTTCAATGTTTTTTAAAATTATTTGAACTCCGGACTTCTTTTGTGTTCAGTATGCAGCATTCAAAGCGACATCATCAATTTCCAACATGTTCTGACATCATTTGTTGTTTTTCGGTCATTTACCTAATTGTTTAGAGAGCTAAATGACCGTGAAATTGAAAATCACTACAAAATGAATTCTGAAAATGTTGAAACTTAACATGGTATCATCATTTCACCCGCATAGCATGTGCGAAAGAGTAGAGAGGGTCACGGCAAAAAATGGACGCACTTCGTGTACAAACTGGAAATAAAAGAAAATAAATAGAAGAAAAGAAATCATACAGAAAATAAAAAAACTATACAGAAAAATTACTAAAAAATAAGTAGAAGAAAATAAATAATGCAGAAAACAAAAAAAACTATATAAAAAATTACTCAAAAATAAATAGAAGAAAATAAATAATGCAGAAAAGAAAAAACTATATAAAAATTTGTTGGCGCGCTGCCCAGTGGGTCTGCCAGACCTAGGGTGTGCAAATGCAGGCCCAGAAGGGCCAGCAGACTCACAGATCAGCGCGCCCTATTTAGGCCCAGAAGCCTGCTAGATAGAGAAGCTCGAAGGAGCAGCCACGGCTGGGTTTATAAACCAGTGCGGCTGCCCTTCGCTCGGCGAGGTGGGACTAAACATTGTGCACCGCTGGTGGCAGCGCACAACCATTAGTACTGCTTGGTGGCTCCAACCGGTACTAAAGGGGGGGTCTTTAGTACCGGTTCGTGGCACGAACCGGTACTAAAGGGGTCGTTTCCCGCCCCTTGGCCTGGCGAAAATTGGCCTTTAGTACCGGTTGGTGGCTCCAACCGGTACTAAAGACCCCTCCTATATATATGTCACTTACAAAAAAATCAGTTTCATCGACCACCAGTACTTCTTCTCGATCCAACTTCTTCGTCGCGCCCGTCGCCCATCGCGCGCCGCCCTCGCCGCCCCCGCCGCCCGTCGTCGCCGTCACTGCCGTCGCCCACGCCACCCGTCATCGCCGTCACCGCCATGGCCCCCACCACCCGTCGTCGCCGTCACCGCCGTCGCCCCCGCGCGCCGCGCCCGTCGCCGCCGCCTCTCGCCCGCCGCGCCCGCCCCCGTCGTCGCCCACCGCCGCCCGTACGCCGCCGCCCCTTGCTCGTACACACACACATACACACACACACGCACACACACACAGAGACACACACACACACACACCACACACCACACACACACACATTGTTTTTACTTATTTTCTATTTTCTGTTGTTTAGATTAATGTTAGATAAATTACGTAGATAATAATGTTAGAATGTTAATGTTAGATGAATTATATGGAAAAGATGTTAAATATTAATGTCAAATATATTTTACATGAATTAGAACAAGTTGAACTAGTTGAATTAGTATAGCTAGATATTAATTAGGTATATATATGAGATTTGAACTAGTTGAATTAATATAACTAGTTTATTTTTAGTATGAAAATTAATAGAACAAGTTTATTTTTAGTAAGAAAATTTAGGTATATGAGATTTGATGATCTAATCAAAATATTACTATATAGAACTACCTACTTTATTTTAGTAAGAAATTAATAGAACTAGTTTATTTTTAGTAAATGCTTAGTTGAATTAATAGAACTAGTTTATTTAGTTGAATTAATAGAACTAGTAAGTGTTTAATGTTTCACCTATATATGAACATATGTTAGATATTAATGTCAAATGTTAGATGAATTAGATATAAATTATATGTTAGATATATATTTAATTTAGTTATATGAGATTTCATTATCTAATTAACATTTTATTATATAGAACTAGCTACCTTATTTTTAGTAAGAAAATTAATAGAACTAGTTTAGTTGAATTAATTAGTTGAACTAGTTAGTTGAATTAGTTCAATTAATTAGGTATATTTCGTAAGTGCTTAGTTGAATTAGTTCAATTAATTAGTTGAACTAGTTGAATTAACAGAATTAGTTGAATTAATAGAACTAATAAGTGTTTAATGTTTCACCTATGAACATAGGAATGTCGTCTGACGACGAACACGATTTCATTATGTGCGAATACTGCGAAGACCAGCGCGGCCTGTGCGGCAGAAATTTTCTAGTTGATGATAGACGCTTCAGCATCAAGCTGGATGAGAACTTCGAAGTGGATACAGTAAGTCACAACGACAAGTCTTTTTTCGTAATTAAGCATGACTTATGCTTCATTTGCTTCAACTTTTAATTTTAATTTTTCACTATTCTACTAGCGTATCCCCTGCCATGCAAGAATTTTTGTCTTGGATAAGATAGGTTTCAGTCCTAACGAAACTATGGAGGTAAAAAGAGTTTACTTGAAGACCGAGCATGGTTATACCTTCAACGTCAAATTATACAATGCAGACACATACACCTATTTTGAATGCAAAACTTGGCAAGCACTATGCAAGGCTTATGCATTTGAGCCTGATATGGTTATCACCTTTGATATTCGTCCGGAAGATGATATTGAAGGTAATAGAGACATCTGGGTCGATGTGCAGACGCCTCCAGTTCTACCATTATGTGAGTTTCTCAACCATATTTATGTCTTCGATATGAGATTATTTGAACCAGTTGAATAATTAATAGATCTCAATTTATATTGACAGCTTACTTCCAATCAAGCAAACATGTCCGGCGCTTGGTAGACAGGACCGTCCACTGTCCCGGGGCTGAACTAAACTGCGAGGAGACAAGTCATTATGTTTCATGGCTTGAGGATCTTGATGCTGTCAAGACAAATTTCTTTCCTGCACTTAGAAATGTTAGTACTCAAAACGTGCGACCAATAGTGTTCGTACTGAACTACGGTCACATATATTTAGGAAAGATGGTAAGATTTCTACTATTTCTCCTCAGTGCATCTTTTGCATACATTATTTTTTTAAGCTAAACTTCATTGCTAAGTATGTTACTATACGATGTTCTTCAACAGGGACTCCCGATGAATGTTGTGCCTGATTGGATCGAGACTAAAGGTACCATGAATATTGTTAGCTTACGGC
The DNA here is from genome assembly GCF_003073215.2 of Triticum urartu. NCBI lineage: Eukaryota > Viridiplantae > Streptophyta > Magnoliopsida > Poales > Poaceae > Triticum > Triticum urartu. The sequence continues at coordinate 23,642,683 of NC_053022.1, forward strand.
CAAGATATCCTACAATGCACTTTAGTGCATTCAGGATTTCTAATAGCGAGGAATGCTTAATAGTAAAAGACTGGAGCAAAATTGTGAACGATCACAGAGAAGTACTAGGGGGCAGCAATCAGAAGCGCAACCCACGATTAGGAGACAGGTTCATCTGCATGCTCCAATATGATGAATCAGCAAAGCTATACATGTTCTATGCTATTTTACCTGAGAGAGAGCAGCAGAGTGATTAATTAGCTAGTTCATGCTCTTAGTACTTGTCCTCTCATGTCCGTGTTCTTCGTCCTGAACTTAATCTCAAAGAGTGATTTGCTTTTGTGGTGTTATGAACGCTTATAATATCATTACCATGTTGAACTCGATGATATCTTTGCTATGAAAACCGTTGGTGATGATATATATGATGCAAGAGTTTTTATATTAATTAATATGATGATGATGATGATGAGTTATTATATCATTTATGAAAGAAATTGCATATTAGTTTCAACTGGATGGATTCTAGCTAAGTGATCAAGTATATGCCATATCCATATTACCTCGATCACTTAAGTAGGTGATCAAGTATATATAATATGGATATGACATATACTTGATGACTTAGCTAGGATCCACGCATCCAGTCAAACTAATCACCTAATGATTTAACAACTCATTATAATGTAAAACAATCACTAAATTAAATTGAAAACACAAAATTAAAGTAAAAATAAAAAATAAAACCAAAACACACCCAAACATTTAGTACCGGTTGGTGTTACCAACCGGTACTAATGTCCTACGCGCCCACGGAGCTGGCTCGTGCCACGTGGTTGCCCTTTAGCACCGGTTCGTGCTGAACCGGTACTAAGGGGGGGGCTTTAGTGCCTACAATTTAGTGCCGGTTACCGAACCGGCACTAAAGGGCCTTATTGAACTGGTTGCTATTGCCGGTTTGTACTAGTGTAGCCGTGTGCGGTGCCCCCTCCAGCATAGTCCACCTCGGTCATATTGTAGCGGTGCTTAGGCGAAGCCCTGCGTCGGTAGCTTCATCAACACCGTCACCACGCCATCGTGCTGACGAAGCTCTTCCCAAAGCTCTTCTGCGGGATCGTGAGTTCGCGGGACGTCACCGAGCTGAACGTGTGCTGAACGCGGAGGTGCCGTAGTTCGGTACTGAGGATCGATTGATCGTGAAGACGTACGACTACATCAACCGCGTTGTCATAATGCTTCTGCTTACGGTCTACGAGGGTACGTAGACGATACTCTCCCCTCTCGTTGTTATGCATCACCATGATCTTGCGTGTGCGTAGGAATTTTTTTGAAATTATGAAGGAAATATGCCCTAGAGGCAATAATAATGTTATTATTTTATTTCCTCATATCATGATAAATGTTTATTATTCATGGCTAGAATTGTATTATCCGAAAACATAATACTTGTGTGAATACCTAGTATGCCTCTACTTGACTAGCTGTTAATCAAAGATGGTTATGTTTCCTACCATAGACATGTGTTGTCATTTGATTAATTGGGATCACATCATTAGGAGAATTGATGTGATTGACATGACCCATTCCATTAGCTTAGCACCGATCGTTTTAATATGTTGCTATTGCTTCTTCATGACTTAGAAATGTTCCTATGACTATGAGATTATGCAACTCCGTTTGCCGGAGGGAACACTTTGTGTGCTACCAAACGTCACAACGTAACTGGGTGATTAGGAGCTCTACAGGTGTCTCAAAGGTACATGTGGGTTGGCGTATTTCGAGATTAGATTTGTCACCGATTGTCGGAGAGTATCTCTGGGCCCTCTCGGTAATGCCACATCACATAAGCCTTGCAAGCATTACAACTAATGAGTTAGTTGCAAGATGATGTATTACGAAACGAGTAAAGAGACTTGCCGGTAACGAGATTGAACTAGGTATTGAGATACCGACGATCGAATCTCGGGCAAGTAACATACCGATGACAAAGGGAACAACGTATGTTGTTATGCGGTCTGACCGATAAAGATCTTCGTAGAATATGTGGGAGCCAATATGAGCATCCAGGTTCCGTATTGGTTATTGACCGGAGACGTGTCTCGGTCATGTCTACATTGTTCTCGAACCCGTAGGGTCCGCACGCTTAAGGTTTTGATGACAGTTATATGATGAGTTTATGCATTTTGATGTACCGAAGTTTGTTTGGAGTCCTGGATGTGATCACGGACATGACGAGGAGTCTCGAAATGGTCGAGACATAAATATTGATATATTGGAAGCCTATATTTGGATATCAGAAGTGTTCCGGGTGAAATCGGGATTTTAACCCGGAGTACCGGAGGTTTACCGGACCCCGGGAGGTATATGGGCCTTAGTGCCTTTAGTGGGAAGAGAGTGAGAGGTGGCCAGGGCTGGGCCGCGTGCCCCTCCCCCCTAGTCCGAATAGGACAAGGAGAAGGGGCGGCGGCCCCCTTCTTCTCTCTCTCCCTTTTCCCTCGAATCCTATTCCAACTGGAAAGGGGGGGGGAATCCTACTCCCGGTGGGAGTAGGACTCCTCCTGGCGTGCCCTCCTCCTGGCCGGCCGCACCCCCCCTGCTCGTTTATACACAGGGGCAGGGGGCACCCCTAGACACACAAGTTGATCCACGTGATCATATTCTTAGCCGTGTGCGGTGCCCCCTTCCACCATAATCCTCGATAATATTGTAGCGGTGCTTAGGCGAAGCCCTGCGACGGTAGTACATCAAGATCGTCACCACGCCGTCGTGCTGACGGAACTCTTCCCCGACACTTTGCTGGATCGGAGTCCGGGGATCGTCATCGAGCTGAACATGTGCTAGAACTCGGAGGTGTCGTAGTTTCGGTGCTTGATCGATCGGGCCGTGAAGACGTACGACTACATCAACCACGTTGTGCTAACGCTTCCGCTGTCGGTCTACAAGGGTACGTAGATCACACTCTCCCCTCTCGTTGCTATGCATCACCATGATCTTGCGTGTGCGTAGGAAATTTTTTGAAATTACTACGTTCCCCAACAGTGGCATCGAGCCTAGGTTTTATGTGTTGATGTTATATGCACGAGTAGAACACAAGTGAGTTGTGGGCGATATAAGTCATACTGCTTACCAGCATGTCATACTTTGGTTCGGCGGTATTGTTGGACGAAGCGGCCCGGACCGACATTACGCGTACGCTTACGCGAGACCGGTTCTCCCGACGTGCTTTGCACAAAGGTGGCTAGCGGGTGACAGTTTCTCCAACTTTAGTTGAACCGAGTGTGGCTACGCCCGGTCCTTGCGAAGGTTAAAACAGCACCAACTTGACAAACTATCGTTGTGGTTTTGATGCGTAGGTAAGATTGGTTCTTGCTTAAGCCCGTAGCAGCCACGTAAAACTTGCAACAACAAAGTAGAGGACGTCTAACTTGTTTTTGCAGGGCATGTTGTGATGTGATATGGTCAAGACATGATGCTAAATTTTATTGTATGAGATGATCATGTTTTGTAACCGAGTTATCGGCAACTGGCAGGAGCCATATGGTTGTCGCTTTATTGTATGCAATGCAATCGCGCTGTAATGCTTTACTTTATCACTAAGCGGTAGCGATAGTCGTGGAAGCATAAGATTGGCGAGACGACAACGATGCTACGATGGAGATCAAGGTGTCGCGCCGGTGACGATGGTGATCACGACGGTGCTTCGAAGATGGAGATCACAAGCACAAGATGATGATGGCCATATCATATCACTTATATTGATTGCATGTGATGTTTATCTTTTATGCATCTTATCTTGCTTTGATTGACGGTAGCATTATAAGATGATCTCTCACTAATTATCAAGAAGTGTTCTCCCTGAGTATGCACCGTTGCGAAAGTTCTTCGTGCTGAGACACCACGTGATGATCGGGTGTGATAGGCTCTACGTTCAAATACAACGGGTGCAAAACAGTTGCACACGCGGAATACTCAGGTTATACTTGACGAGCCAAGCATATACAGATATGGCCTCGGAACACGGAGACCGAAAGGTCGAGCGTGAATCATATAGTAGATATGATCAACATAGTGATGTTCACCAATGAAACTACTCCATCTCACGTGATGATCGGACATGGTTTAGTTGATTTGGATCACGTAATCACTTAGAGGATTAGAGGGATGTCTATCTAAGTGGGAGTTCTTTAAGTAATATGATTAATTGAACCTAAATTTATCATGAAACTTAGTACCTGATAGTATCTTGCTTGTTTATGTTTGATTGTAGATAGATGGCCCGTGCTGTTGTTCCGTTGAATTTTAATGCGTTCCTTGAGAAAGCAAAGTTGAAAGATGATGGTACCAATTACACGGTGCACAGAAGAATTACGTCCTGGAAGCACCGCTGGGTGCCAGGCCTGCTGCCGGAGCAACACAAGATGTTATGAACGTCCGGCAGAGCAAAGCTGATGACTACTCGATAGTTCAGTGTGCCATGCTTTACGGCTTAGAATCGGGACTTCAACGACGTTTTGAACATCATGGAGCATATGAGATGTTGCAGGAGTTGAAGTTAATATTTCAAGCAAATACCCGGATTGAGAGATATGAAGTCTCCAATAAGTTCTACAGCTGCAAGATGGAGGAGAATAGTTCTCTCAGTGAACATATACTCAGAATGTCTGGGTACTACAATCACTTGATTCAACTGGGAGTTAATCTGCCGGATGATAGTGTCATTGATAGAATTCTTCAATCACTGCCACAAGATACAAGAGCTTCGTGATGAACTATAATATGGAAGGGATGGATAAGACAATTCCCGAGCTCTTCGCAATGCTAAAGGCTGCGGAGGTAGAAATCAAGAAGGAGCATCAAGTGTTGATGGTCAACAAGACCACCAGTTTCTAGAAAAAAAGGCAAAGGGAAGAAGAAGGGGAACTTCAAAAAGAACGGCAAGAGATGATTGTGGTAAACTAAAAAGCAAAGACTCAAATCATACAAGATGCTCCAAGCAAAACACATATCATGTGGTGAATAAAAATATAGCTCCAAGTAAAGTTACCGATGAACGAAGACAAAAGAGGGGATGCCTTCCGAGGCATCCCCAAGCTTAGGCTTTTTTGTGTCCTTGGATTTTACCATGGGGTGCCTTGGTCATCCCAAGCTTAGGCTCTTGCCAATCCTTGTTCATAATCCATCGAATCTTTACCCAAAACTTGAAAACTTCACAATACAAAACTCAACTAAAAACTTGTAAGCTCCGTTCGTATAAGAAAATAAATCACCACTTAGGTACTGTTGTGAACTCATTATAAATTTATATTGGTGTAATATATACTGTATTCCAACTTCTCTATGGTTCATACCCTCCGATACTACTCATAGATTCATCAAAATAAGCAAACAACACATAGAAAACAGAATCTGTCAAAAACAGAACAGTCTGTAGTAATCTGGATCAAACGTATACTTCTGGAACCCCAAAAATTCTAAAATAAATTTCTGGACATGAGGAATTCATCTATTAATCATATGCAAAAATAATTAACAAAATATCACTCTCAAATAAAAAATGGCAGCTAATATCGTGAGCGCTAAAGTCTCTGTTTTTTACATCAAGATCGCAAAGACTTTCCCCAAGTCTTCCCAAATGTTCTACTTGGCACAAACACTAATTAAAACATAAAACCACATCTAACCAGAGGATAGATAGATTATTTATTACCAAATAGGAACAAAAATGAAGGAACAAAAATAAAATTGGGTTGCCTCCCAACAAGCGCTATCGTTTAACGCCCCTAGCTAGGCATGATGATTTCAATGATGCTCACATAAAAGATAAGAATTGTAACATAAAGAGAGCATCATGAAGAATATAACTAGAACATTTAAGACTAACCCACTTCCTATGCATAGGGATTTTGTGAGAAAACAATTTATGGTAACAATAATCAACTAGCATAGGAAGGCAAAACAAGCATAACTTCATAACTTTAAGCACATAGAGAGGAAACTCGATATTATTGCAATTCCTACAAGCATATGTTCCTCCCTCATAATAATTACATGTAGGATCATAATAAAATTCAACAATATAGCTATCATAAAACATATTCTTAACACGATCCACATGTATGAAAAGTTGACACTCTTCCAAAATAGTGGGATTAACATTAACTAAAGTCATGACCTCTCCAATCCCACTTTCATAATTATCACAATAAGATTCAACACCCTCCAAAATAGTGGGATCATTACTTCCTATAGTTGACACTCTTCCAAACCCACTTTCATCAATATAATCATCATAAATAGGAGGCATGCTATCATCAAAATAAATTTTCTCATCAAAACTTGGTGGACAAAAAATATCATCTTCATCAAACATAGCATCCCCAAGCTTGTGGCTTTGCATATCATTAGCATCATGGGTATTCAAAGAATCCATACTAACAACATTGCAATCATGATCATCATCCAAAGATTTAGTGCCAAACATTATAATGCATTCTTCTTCTAGCATTTTGGCACAATTATCGGAATCCTTATTTTCATGAAAGATATTAAAAAGATGAAGCATATGAGGTACCCTCAATTCCATTTTTTATTTTTATTTTATAGACTATACTAGTGATAAAACAAGAAACAATAACATTCGATTGCAAGATCTAAAGATATACCTACAAGTGCTAACCTCCCCGGCAACGGTGCCAGAAAAGAGCTTGATGTCTACTACACAACATTCTTCTTGTAGAAGTTGTTGGGCCTCCAAGTGCAGAGGTTTGTAGGACAGTAGCAAATTTCCCTCAAGTGGATGACCTAAGGTTTATCAATCCATGGGAGGCGTAGGTTGAAGATGTGGTCTCTCTCAAACAACCCTGCAACCAAATAACAAAGAGTATCTTGTGTCGCCAACACACCCAATACAATGGTAAATTGTATAGGTGCACAAGTTCGGCAAAGAGATGGTGATACAAGTGCAATATGGATGGTAGATAAAGGTTTTTGTAATCTGAAAATATAAAAATAGCAAGGTAGCAAGTGATAAAAATGAGCGTAAATGGTATTGCGATGCTAGGAAACAAGGCCTAGGGTTCATACTTTCACTAGTGCAAGTTCTCTCAATAATAATAACATAATAAGATCATATAACTATCCCTCAACATGCAACAAGAGTCACTCCAAAGTCACTAATAGTGGAGAACAAATGAAGAGATTATTGTAGGGTACGAAACCACCTCAAAGTTATTCTTTGTGATCGATCTATTCAAGATTTCGTACTAGAACAACACCTTAAGACACAAATCAACCAAAACCCTAATGTCACCTAGATACTCTAATGTCACCTCAAGTATCCGTGGGTATGATTATACGATATGCATCACACAATCTCAGATTCATCTATTCAACCAACACATAGAACCTCAAAGAGTGCCCCAAAGTTTCTATTAGAGAGTCAAGACAAAAACGTGTGCCAACACCTATGCATAAGTTCCCGAGGTCACGGAACTCACAAGCTGATCACCAATAGATACATCAAGCGGGTCACGTGATATCCCATTGTCAGCACAGATAAGCACATGCAAGACATACATCAAGTGTTCTCAAATCCTTAAAGACTCAATCCATTAAGATAACTTCAAAGGGAAAACTCAATCCATTACAAGAGAGTAGAGGGGGAGAAACATCATAAGATCCAACTATAATAGCAAAGCTCCGTGTTACATCAGATCGTACCGAGTCAAGAACACGAGAGAGAGTGAGAAGAGAGAGAGAAGATCAGACACATAGCTAGTGGTAAATACTCTCAGCCCCGAGGGTGAACTACTCCCTCCTCATCATGGAGAGCGTCGGGATGATGATGGTGGCCACCGGAGAGGGATTCCCCCCTCCGGCAGGGTGCTGGAACGGGTCTAGATCGGTTTTCAGTGGCTACAGAGGCTTTTGGCGGTGGAACTCCCGATCTGTTCTGCTCCCCGATGTTTTTATGGTATATGGACATATATAGGCGAAAGAAGTCGGTCAGGGGAGCCATGAGGGGCCCACGAGAGTGGGGGGCGCGCCTAGGGGGGTAGGGCGTGCCTCCCTACCTTGTGCTTCCTCGAAGCTTCCCCGACGTCTACTCCAAGTCTCTTTGATTGCTTCCGTTCCAAAAATAACTCTCCCGAAGGTTTCATTCCGTTTGGACTCCGTTTGATATTCCTTTTCTTTGAAACACTGAAATAGGCAAGAAAACAACAATTTGGGCTGGGCATCCAGTTAATAGGTTAGTCCCAAAAATAATATAAAGTGTTTAGTAAAGCCCATAAACATCCAAAGTAGATAATATAATAGCATGGAACAATCAAAAATTATTGATACATTGGGGACGTATCAGTGATCATGACGATGCTTTGGAGATGGAGATCAAAGGCACAAGATGACGATGGTCATATCATATCACTTATATTGATTGCATGTGATGATTATCCTTTATGCATCTTATTCTGCTTTGATTGACGGTAGCATTGTAAGATAATCTCTCACTAAAAAAAATTCAAGGTACAAGTGTTCTCCCTGAGAATGCACCGTTGCAAAAGTTCGTCCGTGCCGAGACACCATGTGATGATCGGGTGTGATAAGCTAAACGTTCTTATACAACGGGTGCAAGCCAGTTTTGCACACGCAGAATACTCGGGTTAAACTTGACGAGCCTAGCATATACAAATATGGCCTCGGAACACTGAGACCGAAAGGTCGAGCGTGAATCACTATAGTAGATATTATCAACATAGTGATGTTCACCTTTGAAAACTACTCCATTTCACTGATGATCGGTTATGGTTTAGTTGATTTGGATCACGTGATCACTTAGATGATTAGAGGGATATCTATCTAAGTGTGAGTTCTTAAGTAAATACGACTAATTGAACTTAAATTTATCATGAACTTAGTCCCTGATAGTATTTTGCTTTTCTATGTTGTTGTGGATAGATGGCCCGTGGTATGTTCCATTGAATTTTAATGTGTTCCTTGAGAAAGCGAAGTTGAAAGATGATTAGCGAGTTACATCGCACTGGGTCCGTAAACTTGAGGATTATCCTCATTCCTGCATAGAAGAATTACGTCCTGGAAGCACCGCTAGGTGCCAGGCCTGCTGTAGATGCTACTGATGACGTTAAGAATGTCTGGCAGAGCAAAGCTGATGACTACTCGATAGTTCAGGGTGCCATGCTTTACGGCTTAGAACCGGGACTTCAACAACGTTTTGAACGTCATGGAGCATATGAGATGTTCCAGGAGTTGAAGTTGATATTTCAAAGCAAATACCCAGTCTGAGAGATATGAAGTCTCCAATAAGTTCTACAGTGTGCGAAGATGGAGGAGAATAGTTCTGTCAGTGAACATATACTCAGAATGTCTGGGTACTACAATCACTTGATTCAATGTGGAGTTAATCTGCCGGATGATAGTGTCATTGATAGAATTCTTCAATCACTGCCACGAAGCTACAAGAGCTTCGTGATGAACTATAATATGGAAGGGATGGATAAGACAATTCCCGAGCTCTTCGCAATGAAAGGCTGCGGAGGTAGAAATCAAGAAGGAGCATCAAGTGTTGATGGTCAACAAGACCACCAGTTCTAGAAAAAAAGGCAAAGGGAAGAAGAAGGGAACTTCAAAAAGAACGGCAAACAAGTGCTGCTCAGGAGTAAAAAGCCCAAGTCTAGACCTAAGCCTGAGACTGAGTGCTTCTACTGCAAATAGACTAGGTCACTGGAAGTGGAACTGCCCCAAGTATTTGCGGATAAGAAGGATGGCTAAGGTGAACAAAGGTATATGTGATATACATGTTATTGATGTGTACCTTACTAGAGCTCCGCAGTAGCAACTCGAAACAGGGACTACAGATTGAGCGAAGATTAGCTAAGGACGAGGTGACGATGCGTGTGGGAAATGGTTCCAAAGTCGATGTGATCGTCGTCGGCACGCTACCTCTACATCTACCTTCAGGATTAATTTTAGACCTGAATAATTGTTATTTGGTGCCAGCGTTAAGCATGAACATTATATCTGGATCTTGTTTGATGCGAGACGATTATTCATTTAAATATGAGAATAATGGTTGTTCTGTTTATATGAGTAATATCTTTTATGGTCATGCACTCTTGAGGAATGGTCTATTTGTGTTGAATCTCGATAGTAGTAATACACATATTCATAATGTTGAAGCCAAAAGATGCAGAGTTGATAATGATAGTGCAACTTATTTGTGGCACTGCCGTTTAGGTCATATTGGTGTAAAGCGCATGAAGAAACTCCATACTGATGGACTTCTGCAAGCTCTTGATTATGAATCACTTGGTACTTGCGAACCATGCCTCATGGGCAAGATGACTAAAACGTCGTTCTCCGGAACAATGGAGCGAGCAACAGATTTATTGGAAATCATACATACTGATGTATGTGGTCCAATGAATACTGAGGCTCACGGCGGGCATCGTTATTTTCTCACCTTCACAGATGATTTGAACAGATATGGATATATCTACTTAATGAAACATAAGTCTGAAACATTTGAAAAGTTCAAAGAATTTCAGAGTCAAGTGGAAAATCACCGTAACGAGAAAATAAAGTTTCTACGATCTAATCGTGGAGGAGAATATTTGAGTTACGAGTTTGGTATGCATTTGAAACAATGTGGAATAGTTTCACAACTCACGCTACACGGAACACCACAGCGTAATGGTGTGTCCAAACGTCGTAATCGTACTTTACTAGATATGGTGCGATCTATGATGTCTCTTACTGGTTTACTGCTATCATTTTGGGGTTATTCTTTAGAGATGGCTGCATTCACGTTAAATAGGGCACCATTGAAATCCATTGAGATGACGCCTTATGAACTGTGGTTTGGCAAGAAACCAAAGTTGACGTTTCATAAAATTTGGGGTTGCGATGCTTATGTGAAAAAACTTCAACCTGATAAGCTCAAACCCAAATCGGAGAAATGCATCTTCATAGGATACCGAAAGGAAACTATTGGGTACACCTTCTATCACAGATCCGAAGGCAAGACATTTGTTGCTAAGAATGGATCCTTTCTAGAGAAGGAGTTTCTCTCGAAAGAAGTGAGTGGGAGGAAAGTAGAACTTGATGAGGTAACTGTACCTGCTCCCTTATTGGAAAGTAGTTCATCACAGAAACCGGTTCCTGTGACACCTACACCAATTAGTGAGGAAGCTAATGATGATGATCATGAAACTTCAGATCAAGTTACTATCGAACCTCGTAGGTCAATTAGAGTAAGATCCACACCAGAGTGGTATGGTAATGCTGTTCTGGAAGTCATGTTACTTGACCATGGTGAACCTACGAACTATGAAGAAGCAATGGTGAGCCCACATTCCGCAAAATGGCTTGAGGCCATGAAATCTGAGATGGGATCCATGTATGAGAACAAAGTGTGGACTTTGGTTGACTTGCCCGATGATCGGCAAGCCATCGAGAATAAATGGATCTTCAAGAAGAAGACTGGCACTGACGGTAATGTTACTATATACAAAGCTCCACTTGTTGCGAAAGGTTTTCGACAAGTTCAAGGGGTTGACTACGATGAGACTTTGTCACCTGTAGCGATGCTTAAGTCTGCCCGAATCATGTTAGCAATTGATGCATTTTATGATTATGAAATTTGGCAAATGGATGTCAAAACTGCATTCCTGAATGGATTTCTGGAAGAAGAGTTGTATATGATGCAACCAGAAGGTTTTTTCGATCCAAAGGGTGATAACAAAGTGTGCAAGCTCCAGCAATCCATTTATGGATTGGTGCAAGCCTCTCGGAGTTGGAATAAATGTTTTGATAGTGTGATCAAAGCATATGGTTTTATACAGACTTTTGGAGAAGCCTGTATTTACAAGAAAGAGAGTGGGAGCTCTGTACCATTTCTAATATTATATGTGGATGCCATATTGTTGATTTTGAAATGATATAGAATTTTTGGATAGCATAAAAGGATACTTGAATAAGAGTTTTTCAATGAATGACCTCAGAGAAGTTGCTTATATATTGGGCATCAAGATCTATAGAGATAGATCAAGACGCTTAATTGGACTTTCAAAAAGCACATACCTTGATAAAGTTTTGAAGAAGTTCAAAATGGATCAAGCAAAGAAAGGGTTCTTGTCTGTGTTACAAGGTGTGAAGTTGAGTAAGACTCAATGCCCGACCACCATAGAAGATAAAGAGAAAATGAAAAGTGTTCCCTATGCTTCAGCCATAGGCTCTATCATGTATGCAATGCTGTGTACCAGACCTGATGTGTGCCTTGCTATTAGTTTAGCAGGGAGGTACCAAGGTAATCTAGGAGTGGATCACTAGACAACGGTCAAGAACATCCTGAAATACCTGAAAAGGACTAAGGATATGTTTCTCGTTTATGAAGGTGACAAAGAGCTCGTCGTAAATGGTTACGTCGATGCAAGCTTTGACACTGATCTAGACGATTGTAAATTGCAAACCGGATACATGTTTATATTGAACGGTGGAGCTGTTAGTTGGAGAAGTTCTAAACAAAGCGTTGTGGTAGGATCTACCTGTGAAGCGGAGTACATAGCTGCTTCGGAAGCAACAAATGAAGGAGTTTGGATGAAGGAGTTCATATCCGATCTAGGTGTCATACCTAGTGCATCGGGTCCAATGAATATCTTTTGTGACAATACTGGTGCAATTGCCTTGGCAAAGGAATCCAGATTTCACAAGAGAACCAAGCACATCAAGAGACGCTTCAATTCCATCCGGGATCAAGTCCAGGTGGTAGACATAGAGATTTGCAAGATACATACGGAGCTGAATGCTGCAGACCCATTGACTAAGCCTCTTCCATGAGCAAAACATGATCAACACCAAGACTCCATGGATGTTAGAATCATTACTGTGTAATCTAGATTATTGACTCTTGTGCAAGTGGGAGACTGAAGGAAATATGCCCTAGAGGCAATAATAAAGTTATTATTTATTTCCACATATCATGATAAATGTTTATTATTCATGCTAGAATTGTATTAACCGGAAACATAATACATGTGTGAATACATAGACAAACATAGTTTCACTAGTATGCCTCTACTTGACTAGCTCGTTGATCAAAGATGGGATTTCCTAGCCATAGACATGAGTTGTCATTTGATTAACGGATCACATCATTAGGAGAATGATGTGATTGGCATGACCCATTCCGTTAGCTTAGCACTTGATCATTTAGTTTACTGCTATTGCTTTCTTCATGACTTATACATGTTCCTATGACTATGAGATTATGCCAACTCCCGAATACCGAAGGAACCCTTTGTGTGCTACCAAACGTTCACAACATAACTGGGTGATTATAAAGGTGCTCTACAGGTGTCTCTGATGGTGTTCATTGAGTTGGCATAGATCGAGAATAGAATTTGTCACTCCGATTGTTGGAGAAGTATCTATGGGCCCTCTCGGAATGCACATCACTATAAGCCTTGCAAGCAATGTGACTAATGATTTAGTTACAGTATGATGCATGCGAACGAGTAAATAGACTTGCTGGTAACGAGATTGAACTAGGTAATGAGATACCGACGATCGAATCTCGGGCAAGTAACATACCGATGACAAAGAACAACGTATGTTGTTATGTGGTTTGACCGATAAAGATCTTCGTAGAATATGTAGGAACCAATATGAGCATCCAGGTTCCGCTATTGGTTATTGACCGGAGACGTGTCTCGGTCATGTATACATAATTCTCGAACCCGTAGGGTCCGCACGCTTAAAGATCTGTGACGATCGGTATTATGAGTTTTTGTGTTTTGATGTACCGAAGGTAGTTCGGAGTCCCGGATATGATCACAGACACGACGAGGAGTCTTGAAATGGTCGATACATAAAGATCGATATATTGGATGACTATGTTCGGACACCGAAGTGTTTTGGGAGGTTTCGGACATATACCGGGAGTACATGGGCCTTAGTGGGAGAAGAGGAGGGGCGGCCAGGGCAGCCGCAAGGCCCCCTCCACCTCTAATCCGAATTGGACAAGGAGGGAGGGAGGCGCCCCCCTTTCCTCCTCTCCCTTCCTTCTCCTCTCCTACTCCTACTTGGAAGGGGGGTCCTACTCCCGGTGGGAGTAGGACTCCTCATGGGGCGCGCCATCGGAGGCCGGCCCCCCCCCCTCCTCCAATCCTTTATATACAGGGAGGGGGCACCCCTTGGAGACACAACAATTGATCATTGATCTCTTAGCCGTGTGTGGTGGCCCCCTCCACCATCATCCACCTCGGTCATATCATAGCGGTGCTTAGGCGAAGCCCTGCGTCGGTAGCTTCATCAACACCGTCACCACGCCGTCGTGCTGACGAAGCTCTTCCCAAAGCTCTACTGGATCGTGAGTTCGCGGGACGTCACCGAGCTGAACGTGTGCTGAACGCGGAGGTGACGTACGTTGAATGTATGTATGTCATCGTTGTCGATATAACCCCCTCCTGGATAACTTTGACATGAGGGGCGGTCGATATATATACCACGGGAGCACCCCCCCGGCCCTCTCGCTCGACCAAAACTCTCGAGGACACCCAAACCCTAGAAAAAAATGATGTCGGTCTCCTACCCCCTCCCGCCGCGCCCCTACCCGATCGACAAACTCTCTTGAGGCCACCCAAATTTACCAAGTTAAAAGAGCGTTGTCGTCGAGGCCACCCCAAACCCTAGAGAAGCGTCGGGCCAGGCCACTAATATGATTCCTTATTGTGCTTAGCTAGCTAGTTCAACGTTTGCCACAACAATATCCATCTGTCATTTTGAATAATAATTGCCATGTTGTAAATATTTGCAAAAACTATGGATCCACACCCCCGAGACGAAGCACAAGAAGCGATGTTGGGGGAGATAATCGCACACTGAAGTGATGCCGTCTTGTCGTTTCTCAACGACACATGCACCGATGGTCTGGAAAGACAGGATGAATAAGCAGGCTACAATGATGATCAAACAGTGAAGGACGAAGGATACCATGATGACGGTTCTGGTGACCGAATGGAGGAAGAAACACGGTGATGACGGCTCCGGTGACCGAATGGAGGGGGAAGGACACCGTGATGACGGCTCCGGTGACCGAACGGAGTCCGGCCAGTTATATATATTAATTAAATGTATGACAATAGCTAATTGATGCATTAATTGTTTTTGGTATGTACACATATTAACTCTCTTCTTTTTCTTCTTTTATAGCCCTCCGGATCGAGCAACACTTCGGTAACGAGACGAGGCCCGAAGAGAAAGTTGCGCTCGGATGAAAGGTACACGATCATCGAAATTGGTCGCGCTGGCCAACCGATCACTACTAGGGAAAACCCTAGTAGTAGCGTGGTTTTTGGGGCTATTAGCAGCGCGGGCAGCCGCGCTACCAATAAGGCGCTACAGCTAACTGTTAATAGTAGGGCGGTCTGTACACGCGCTACTACTCTGGACTGTATCAGCAGCGCGTTTTCGGAACGCGCTACTATTAATTAGCTGTAGCGATTTCCTTGCCCCGCGCTACTGCTATATCTTTCATCATTTCCCCCCGGCTTCCTACCCAGTTTCAGCTTCAATAAACATCAATTTCTAGATACTAGGTACTACTACATATCAATTTCATAAAGCCTTATAGGTACTAGGTAGTACTCCCTCGGTTCCAAATTACTCGTCGTGGTTTTAGTTCAAATTTGAACTAAAACCCCGAAGAGTAATTTGGAACCAAGGGAGTACTAGATAATAATTTCATATATACTCAACATGCATCCTCAAGCAGTACAAGGTGATATCGACGACGATCATCATATGTAGTTCTAGATAATATCGACGACGATCATCATATGTAGTTCTACATGATATCGACGACGATCATCATATGTAGTTCTAGATGATATAGCCACACACACACACATGTAGTTCTAGATTGTATTGACGATGATCATCATCCTCAAGCCTGCGCGGTGGGTGTTCCTGATAGTAATTAGGATGGCATGTCCAACATGAAGATTCTTGCCAACGAGGAATCTCTTCCACCCAACCGAGTTTAAGTGTGTGCGACCGTCTGTGTCCATGCGGTAAGTACAGGTGGTGACGAAGCCCCTTACGGTAAGGCGTAGTCCAGCTGAGCCTTCTTCATCAGGCTCGATACCACAACTCACAGATAGGTTCTTCGACAATTTCTGAATAAGAAAAACATATCAATTAATAAATAGCCTCGCACATACTCTTGCAAATATATTTCTATTAAGTCTAAATTTCTACACTATCAAAAGACACAGTACTACGCATTTGTACTAACTAATCATGAATTCTACTAATAAGTATATATGGATTATCTACACTATTAATAGTTCATTGGATTCTACACTAATAAGAGCATGTGATCAGACTCTACACTAAAGCATATCATCGACTAGATTCCACAAAGCATATCATTGGACTCTACACTAAGCATATCATCGGATTCACTAAGCATATCATCAAATAATTTGCATTTGTAAGTATAACAATAAAGCATATATATATATATATCATCAAATTACTACAGGCAGTACGTATAACATACCATGTCATGCCGATCGACCATGGTACTTGTCAGGCGGGTCACGAATGGCACCCCGACAAAGTCATCACATGGCAGAATTATGTCCCATAGGTTGCACACCTCCTCCTCGCTCAGCCTCATTCTTTGAGCTATGATGGCTTCATGAAGTGGGTTCTCATCATCTTCATCGAGTGGGTCCTCATTATCTTCATCATCTTTGTCATCTTCATCATCTTCGTCATCTTCCACCAGGTTGAGATAAATGACAGCCGGCTTGGGTCTTTCTGCTCTGAAGGAGAAGCTGATCAACTCACCACCAGTAAGACGCATGTGGGCAAGGAAACGGGCCCATCCATCTCCTCCAATCTGCGACATATTGCATCCTTTCTCGACCTCCATAGTGTACGGCCCCCCCCAGGAGCCTCAAATGTCACAGTATCTCCTGTCAGCTTGTTGAATTTCAACCTCACATTGCATGGGACGATCTGTGTAAAAAAAGCAAAATGACACAATGCAGTAATGCCAACACTAAAAAAAATAGTTGTTACATTTCATCTAATTTCTTACCGCCGCATGACGAAAACTCGGCTGGAAGTAGATGCCGAACAGCTTGCCAGTTGCAAGGCTGCTGGTGCACCTTGACTTGCACAGTCGACATAGTGGTGGTGGTGGTGGCGCCATTTTCCTAAAGCTATATGAGCAAAGGATTAACGATTCACTTCACAGGAAAGAAAAACAGTAGCATGCGATATTTTTGTTTCTTCCGCGAGAAGCAATTTTATGGACAAAGCATTTCGGTGGCACCTATTGCCGAAAAAACTTTTCACAAATATCTACCAAATAAGGGTACCAACTACCAAGACATTTCATCTCATCTGGCCCCTATTGCCTAAGATAATTGATTAAAAAAACAAGTGGCAAATTTAACTAAATTGGCACCTACATTTTGCCAAAAAATAACTTATTACAAAAAAACAAAAGCATCTACCTATCCATGTACAGAAAAAATAACAATAAAATGGTGCATACTAAATCAACTAAATCAACTAGCCTACTAAATCCACTAGCATACTAAATCAACTAAATCAAAATGTTCTAAATCAACTAAATCAAAATGTTCTAAATCAACTAAATCAACTAGCCTACTAAATCAACTAAATCAAGATGTTCTAAATCAAGTAAATCAACTACATACTAAATCAACTAAATTA
The DNA here is from genome assembly GCF_003073215.2 of Triticum urartu. Classification (NCBI taxonomy): domain Eukaryota; kingdom Viridiplantae; phylum Streptophyta; class Magnoliopsida; order Poales; family Poaceae; genus Triticum; species Triticum urartu. Next base: position 23,660,428 of record NC_053022.1, read on the forward strand.
AAATGTTCTAAATCAACTAAATCAACTAGCCTACTAAATCAAAATGTAGCAGGGAGGAGGGGTTGTGGATGGAGGAGGGAGGAGGGAGAAGGAGGGGCGACTCGAGGAGGGAGAAGAGAGTAGGACGGAGGAGGAAGACGGAGCGAGGAGGGGCCAGCCGGCAGCGAGTGGAGGGAGGACGGAGAGGAAGGCGGAGCGAGGAGGGGCCGGCCAGCGGCGACTAGAGGGAGGACGGATGAGGAGGCTGGTACCGAGTCAGCGAGGAGGAGGAGGTGGCGGCGGCGCAGATCGGAGGAGGGATGGGAGGACCGGCATGGGGGGTTGAGGGGGAGATCGAAGTGAGTGTGAGTGTGAGTGGATCGGATAGGTCGGAGAGGGGGGAGATGGAATGGCTTAGCAGTAGCGCGCTATAGCAAAAGGCGCTACTGCTAAACGACCTAGCAGTAGCGCCTTCACAAAGGAGCGCCGCTACTGCTATGTGTCAGCATGTAAAAATAGACATTCAAAAATACATTGATCATCAATGATCTTTTGTGTACAATTCTGATTTGTCAATATGAGTCCTCACCAGTTTAGGAACTGCTGAAAGACTCATATTGCGGGCCACAAATTTTACAACATAGAGTTTCAATGAAGACCAAGTGGTTTGTGGAAGTTCGAGAAGTAACATAATTAAGGGGTACAAACTCTCTTCACGAAGCAAGTGGGACTAATTTTTTGTAACTTAGCAGTCGCGGTTATTGTGTAAATGCGCTACTACTATGGTCCCTAGCAGTAGCCTCTTCATACAAGCGCGCTGCTGCTAGAACTAGCTCGCGCGCGTCATGGCAATTATAGCAGTAGCGCAATCTTAGAGTGGGCGCACTACTGATACCATTTCATTTCAGCAGCGAGTTTGTGGCGAGCGCTACTGCTAGTTAGCAGCAGCGTTCTTAATTTAAAGCGCGCTGCCTGGTAAGATCTGATGTATAGGCTTTCCCTAGTAGTGGCTTGAACCCCTCCGGACCAAGCAAAAATTTAATGCTCAGTGCGGGGTTCTAGTTAGGGACATGATCCCGATCAGCATCGAGCAATGGTTGAAGCCTAAGGACAAAGACTCTCAGGTGTCTTATGTCAGCGATAGGCAGAAAGCTGATCTTTGGACCGCGCTGCAGGAAAATTTCACCTTCCCGCCAGAGGAGGATCCGGAGAATCCAGTTAAAAAGCCAATGATCAAGGCTTATGCTCTTAAGAAGATGGCTGAGCTATTCAGGAGGTGGAAGAATGAGCTGAAATCATCGTTTGTCGACCAAGACAAGACTCCAGAATTCATCGGCCGATTTGAGAAGATCAAAGATCAGTGGCCGCATTTGTCACCAAAAAGAAATCTGAGAGAGCAGCGAAGATGTCAGCGACAAACAAGAAAAATGCTGCAAAGAAGAAGCATCACCATCGCACGGGGTCAGGTGGCTACCTGAAAGCCCGGCCGTTGTGGGACAAGGCTGAGAATGACCTCATTGATAAAGGGATCGAACCAGAGACGCGACGCTGGCCAGACCGTTGCAGGACTTGGTTCTTCGGGGTTGGGGGAAAATTGGACCCTGTAACAGGGAAGTGCGTTTGGACCAACGAGCAGCTGAACACACCCATCGAGAAGCTTCAGGAGTATATCGAAAAGGCGCAGCAAGGGACGTTCGTCCCGGACAGAGAGAACGACGAGCTCACAGAGGCCCTCGGGAATCCTGAGCACCCCGGACGGACATGAGGCACGCCAGGCTCCCTTTCGTGGAAGGCTGGATTTCCCGACGTAGGCGGTTACAAACGCCGGGAGAGGAAGAAGAAAAAGGAGTTGACCCAACTACAGGCGCACGCAAGGGTACAAGCGCTAGAGGAACGAGACGAGGCCCGCAGCGCGACCTGCCGAAGCTGCTACACCCAAGCTACCCCGCCATCTCAGCGGAGAAGCAGCGTGGCTTCCACGGAGCTGCTTCAGGAGCCTGTCTTCACGGCTCCTGCTAGCTACCCCGTGGATGCTATCACGGAGTCTCAGAATTGCCACCTTATGACGTAGTGGATGGAATTGAAAGTCAAGGCGGCTGTTGGCTCTGTTGCACCTCCTGAACCTGGCGCAACTTTTCACTGCCGGCCGATTCCAGAAGGATATGCTAGGGTGATGGTGATGAAATCACAGAAGGATTTGAGGACCTCCAGCTTGACCACCCTACGGGTGACGGGGAGACTCGGCTGGGTTCTTGTCTGAAGACTCCATGCCTATGGCGGAAGGAGCTCATCAACCTTCCGAACTGGACGCCTCCGCCTCCTCCTCTCCTCCTCCTCCGGCGAGTCAGGGCACTCCGCCTCCTCCACCGCCTCCTCCTCCGGCGAGTGATCAGGGCACTCAGCCTCCTTCTCCGGCGTGTGGCGGCACTCCGCCTCCTTCTCCGCCTGCGCGCCCGAGCAGCCAAGCCTCCTCTTCTCCGGCGCATGGCGGCACTCCGCCTCCTTCTCCGCCTGCGCCGGCGCGCCCGAGCAGCCACCAGCCTCCTCCTTCTCCGCCTCACCAGCAAGGGCGGAAGAGACCCGCCGTGCCCGGCTGCTCCGGCGCGTCGTAGTCCTTCTCCTCCGCCTCGTAAGCAAGCACGAAAGAAGACAGCCGCAGCCGCTCCGTCTGCTCCGGCGTCTAGCAGTACAGCCAGAGGCGGGAGGCAATACAGATTCGGTCCACCTCTCAAGCCTCTAGAGAAGTTACCATACGAGAGGACCGTGAAGAAAACGCGAAGATCGTGGAAAAAGAAGTGAAGACTTCTTTGAAGGGGTGAAAGCAAAGAGACATCCACCTCCGGAGGAGAAGGTAGACCGGGTGAAAGCAAAGCGCACTATCGATGCCCTGAGGAAACCACCAAAGTCTCCGCTGAAAAACAACTATGAGCGCATTACTGCAAAGGTATATATCGAAGCGGAGCGGTCGGGAAATACTATCAGTGATCGAAGGTTAGCAGAACGACGAGTTGGGAAAAAAATGCAGCTCGGCGAACAAGCGGACCAATCGTGCCCCCCGCTCAAGGTGTCTAGCGATATCGTCGCTAATGATCCGGGGATGGTGCCCGGTTATAGCAATCTTGAAGATTACCTGCCCGACGATGTACATTATGATTTCTTGGAGGTGGAAGAACACCAATACCATTACGGGAAGCCTCTTGTCAAAGATGAAAAATCTCTAACAACGATGATGCGAAGATTCCATGATTGGTACATGAAAACCTGCAGAGAGTCTGGGGGGACGAATACTTTGTATCTGAGAGTTAAAGAGGAGCACGACCTCGTTGGAATTGATTTGTTGACTGTTCCATTTGAGGAGTTCTTCCAGTGGTTCAATCAAAAGGCCCTCGATAAATTAACGGTCACTTGCTACTGTCTGTAAGTACTACTTCTGTCATTAAGTCTCTATATATAGCTCAGCTCTTTCATTGCATGTATATATGATTATCCTCACTATATTATGCAGATTGAAGATCGTCGAGTGCAGAAAAGCAGAAATGTATGATATTGGGTTCATTAACACAAATCTCATAGATAAATTTGAGGTTGAAAAGAACGCCGATGATGCTGAGGCCAACTTGCTCAAATCATTGATAATAAATCAAAACAAAGATAAAATACTCTTTCCTTACAACTTCGAGTGAGTGTTACTGTCTTGTGCATATTCGGTTTCCCTTATTACTCGAGCGAGGTTATAGTAATGTAATTGATGAGTTATGCATGCGTGCGCAGCTTCCACTATATTCTCCTGGAGATTAAGCTTGAGCAGGGACTAGTAACCGTCTTAGACTCGAGACGAAAATCTCCCGAGACCTATGCGGACATGACTAAAATGCTCGAGAAGTAAGTTCAATCGATCATTATCGCACCATATCGGCAACTTTTTGTTCATTTCCTGATATCAAGTAATTGTTTTCTTTGTCTCGCAGGGTTTGGAAAGTATTCACCGCACAAGCTCGACTGCCGGGGGAGCTGCGATGGACATACCCGAAAGTAAGTAGTACTAGCTAGCTAGTTCCGCGCATCTCGATCCCGTTGATTCTAGCTACTTTCATCAATGCCATTTATAATGCTTCATTATCAGTTTGATTGACCTCTATTTCTCGTAAAGTGCTTGTGGCAGGAACAAGGGAATGATTATTGGATACTACGTGTGCGAGTTCATCTACAACGCGACTTGCAAAGATAAGCGGGGCTACTCTAAAAGACAATTTGATGTGCGTAAGCAATAATATTCACAATTTCATTTTATTACACCATCATTTCTGTTGAGTTTCATTCATATATATGTATTAACCCCCTTCTTCAAATTAGACGTGGGAGATGCGGAATGAACTCCTACCAGAAGATCGCATGAAAGCAATTCAAGAGGAATTAGCGGGATTCTTTCTTGACCACGTCATCAATAAAGCCGGAGAATACCATGTGGAACTTGATTTCAGATGCTAGGGGATTGTAACAGATCTTACATATTGTATATGTATGTAGCCAGTAGCGTCGGATAGATAATACGAAAACTTGTTGTTCGACCAATCTCTCGAGAAGGAGAGGTCGATCACTTCTCTCGGTATGCATGACGAACTTCTGTACTTAATGGTTTCCTTCATTTTCTTACTAGCTAGCGTGTCGAGGGCCTCTCTATACGTATAGTACGTAGCATCGACCAAGCACGGAGATAAGAGAGGACACTTCTCTCTATTAATTAATTAGCTACCTAACACAATATATGAAACACCTTAATTAACCATACAAAACCCCAAAATCCACCCCCCTTTCAGAAAAAAAACAAAAACCCTAGCCCCTGAACAGCTGACGCGTGGATGCCTATTGGTCCCGGTTGGTGCCACCAACCGGGACTAAAGGCCCTCCTGCCTGGGCTCGCCACGGCCACGTGGAGGCCCATCTATCCGGTTCGTATAAGAACCGGGACTAAAGGCTAAGGGCATTAATAATGACCCTTTAGTCCCGGTTCCGCAACCGGGACAGATGAGCCTTATGAACCGGACAAATAGCCCTTTTTCTAGTAGTGCAACCACCTTGCTCCTTATAAGGCTGTTATTTTTTTAATAAAAGGTGGATTTTATTGACTCAAAATGAAGCATCAAGATGATACATACCACAATGAACACACATCCGCCTCTATATAGTTAGGATGCACACAGCCAATACCAACTCACACACACGAAAACATGCCAACAACTAGCAAAGTCATATAAGACCAAAGCTATGTGTAGGCGAGGAAAAAAGAAAAATCCCTAAAGTGATCAAATCTGTGATCGGCAACCTACAGTAATGACCATACCCGCACCAATAATCTCATGACACCACATAGACAACGAGATTCTTCAACAGCATTGCCTTCAATAAGGGAGCGACACTCGAATCCCGTCATCACTGGATCCAACCAGAAGGCCAGAATCTAGGTTTTTGCCCTAAAGAATCAGTTCAAGCATATCCGAACAATGCCTTCAACAAGATAACGATGTAAGAAAAACATCGTCATTGCGAGGTGTAGCCACTCGGGCTTGACCTAGGCTTTCGCCCCCGGAGCGCGAGACCGGATGCTCGAGTAGCAACATTATCGAAACCTCTCATGTGTTGTCGCCACCACTTCCCGCCGAACCTAGCAGTTACATGCGATAGGACCGATGCCACTGCCCAACCATTCCTCTGCTTCAAGTCTTCGTCCATAGTTTTCATCGCACCGCCCGTCGTCATGCAGCCATAGGAAGTCGCTGCAGTGCTTTTCAGTCACTGCCGTCGGACCGATCAGATCTGAATCACCACAGCTCTGTTGGCAGGTGTGTGCGGAATGACAGCACCTCGCCGCTGTAGACTCGTACGGACCAACCTGCACAGGTGCAAGGCGCTGCTTCGGTGACGCAGCATCACGCGGCCACAAGAGGCACCTCGCTGACGACTTGGAGTAGCCCCAGGGCCGACGAGGATGCCGCTAGAACCGTACATGGAGCTCCCGATCTGAGCGCGCCGCCGCGAGACGAGATGCAGCTCTGATTCCCAGCAGCCAATGGCCTGCGAATCCGTCGCATCTCCGCATCACAAGACGCTCGCTGGAGAGTAGTCCAGATCCATTGCCACAAGATCCATCACCAGGAGCAGCCTTGTGGACCAGCCAGCGCCCCTCCAGATCTGCATCGTGCCCGCAGCCTACCAAGAGCCCTCCAGGCCGTATCCGTTGGAGAGCAGCATGCCCTCCCACCGCCGCTGCATACGGCGGCGGCAACGGCAGCAAGAAGCAGCGAGAAGAAGGGCTCCTAGAGAAAGGGATTTGGGCGCCCCGGTGCCGCCCGTTGGGCGCGACATGGGAGCGAGGGCTCTGTTCCTTTTTCCCTTATAGAGCTGTTATGGCTAGTTTTTTTCCTAAATCTTAGCCGACTAAACTTTAACAGTGTGTCTGACCTAAGTACGCATGGGAAGGTCAGACATGTAAAAACAATACCTGCCATACTCCGGTCAAGCATTGGCCCCCGCCACTTGCAGGATGGGTGGCGCTTTCTGTATCGGTTTACTGTAGTCTCAAAAATTGAGTTTATAAAGTTTCATGTAGTCTCAAAACAATGTTGCCAAATTCAAAAAAATGTTCACAATTTTTTAAATTCTGGATTTCCAAAATTATGTCCAAATTAAAAAAAATCAATTATTACATAATGTAACAAGCGAATAAATGATTAAAAAAATTAACCTGAAAAGGCAAGACTGAAAATAAAAAACAAAAAGATAATCCAAGAAAATTCTATAATCTTCCGAAACCGGCATGCGGGTGTGTGTTTGGTCACAACCTAGACCTACACGTAGACCAGGCTCTGCCCTTATTGGGCGCGAGAGATACATGTCCCTGACTGCGAGGGATCGGGCTTGCCTGCTTCCTTCCCGTGCTCCCATCCATGCTCCCACCTCATCCAACGGCTGTCCTTTTTTCTTTTTTCTTTCTAATCTAATCATCTCCCCCCTGATTTTAAGGGGGTGGACCGAGCATTATTTTGTTCCAATCAAATTAAGCCACGTATGCGGGAGTACGGATGGGCACACGGGAGGGGAGCAGGCAAGTCTCGTCCGACTGCGAGATGTATCCTGGTCTCGCCAATGTGCGTGCACGCCTTAGTGGGCTGGCCGATTAGAGCGATTTTAGGAAGGTTCTATAGAAAGTTAGCGACCTGCTTTACATTCTGCTGTGCGAGATTATCTTTTTCTGTGTTTTCTATATCGGTTTTTTTTTCATTGTTTCCTCTTTGTGTTTTATTTTGTTGGTTTTCTTTTAGGTTTCCAATCCGTCATTTATTTATGTTTAGTTTCAAATTTGTTTGTTCTTTCATTTATTTTCAGATACTTTGCCAAATGTTTCGAAATATATGTTGAACATTTTCCTTAAACATACAAACTTTTGTGAAGTGTTAGAATTTTTTTAAATGTCAGAAAATCTTTTTTGAATGATATGAACAATTTTTAAAATTATGCGTACATTGTTTTACATTGAGTAAACATTATTTAAAGATGTTTTGAGCATATTTATTGAAACACTTGGACATGTTTTAAAAAATTCATAAACATTTGGTACAGCATTTTACAAAAATTGCATAGACAATTTTTTTACCTTGAAGGCAATTCATTGACCACTAGGCGGGCACGAACGCTTGTAGCGAGCAGCAGCACCCTGACGCACCGAAGTAGGAGCCGTAGGGGTGGCCAAAGATGATGCACGAGGCACCAGACGAGGATGAGGTACCAGAGGGGTGGCGTTCCTGATCTTCTTCTTCGCTGCTTCCTCGGCGATCACCGACGCGGCTATCGTTAGTTTCCCAGCGGGCCATTGATCTCTGCTTCAAGATTCATGCTCCTTGTTCTTTTTTCTCTGTTGTGTCTGTTGTCATTTTTTGGGCCAAATAGTCTGACAAACCACTGTTTTGGGTCAGTCGATATTTTATTGGGCTTAAGCCCATTTTGTATTGCCTGCATAAAAGGCCGATGATGCTAGTTCTTTTCCTGTTTCTACGCATTTTCTGTTTTTCTTTTTTACTTTTTAGCTACTTTACATGGGTATTTTTGGGGCGTTGGATGAGCGTAAAATGTATAGATGCAATTACTATAGAAGAAGTGTACAAATTGTACTAAAGTGTTAAAATTGCACTACTATATGTTTATTTCATATACATATTAAAAATTTGCTAAGTTGTGTGCAAGTTTTAAAATTGTTTCTCTCATATATTTTTCCTTCTTAAAGGTGATAACAATATCACTAATTCGATCTACCTTTCATTTCTTATTTTTGTTTCCTTTTCTTTCTTCTTTAAGTGTAATATGAATGTCACTAATTCATTCCTTCTTACAAAACTTCTTTATCCCGAAGTACCACTATTATATGATTATTCTTGCATACGATGAAAAACATAATTTGTGTGTTAATTGTGTGCCAATTTCCATTGTTTGCATAATATTATTTTCATTTTCATTCTTCTTAAAAGGTAATAGAAATGTCATTAACTCATTCTTCATTAGAAAACTTTATCATTTTGATATTTAATTTGTGTTTCATTTTCTTTCTTCTTAAAGGATAATACCAATGCTACTAATTAATTATCTCTTAGAAAACTTCATAATTTTGATTTTATTTATTTTTTGTTTCATTTTCTTTGTCTTTAAAGGGTAATACCAATGCCACTAAATCATTCTTCCTGAGAAAAATTCATTATTTTGGTTCCATTTTAGTTTTTGTTTCGTTTTATTTTTCTTTAACGGGTAATACCAATGCCACAAATTCATTCTTTCTTACAAAGTTACATTATTTTAATTTTATTTCACTTTTTGTTTCATCTTATTTCTTTTAAGGGTAATACGAATGCCCTAAATTCATTATTCTTTAGAAACTTTATTATTTTTATTTTAGTTTAGTATTTGTCGCGGGTGTGGAAACCCTGTAGACGGCCCATATTTTCAATTAAATGATAGCCAGACCAAGCTAGCACCAAAATTTGCCTAAAAAAGATAACACCAAAATAAATTGTGGGGTAGTTATGGGCGCGACTACGTATCGCTTCAAGCGAGGCGGAAAGAAATCTCTCCTGTGCAGCGCCGTGTCCATGGCCAGGCAGGCCATAATGAGTTTGCAAAAATTGCACTACTTGTTTCCTTCAAATAACACGTGTGTGTCGCAATAGCCGGAGCTATCGCCCTCGACGGTGGCGGCGTGAGACTGAATCCTGCCCGTGCAAGCGCCTTATCTTTTTTGCATTTTTGTTAAGTACAAATGTAATTAAATCTTTCATTGTTTTGCTAGTTCGGGAAAAATTGTTAATGATATATTTCAAAAATATTTAAAATTCCTTGATATATATGAAAAATAAAAAATGTATACAAAAAATGTAGTCTTCAAACACAAAAAATTGAAAAAGAATTAATGATATATTTCGAATATGTTAGACATGTAAAAAGAATGTTCCAGGTGTATATGAAAACTGTGGAACGTGAATTAAAAAATTAAACGTCAAACAATTTTTTTAAGTGATCATGTATAAAAAAATTAATCATACATTTCAAAAATGTTATATTTGTATGAAAAACATTATATCGCTCATAGTGAGTGATACATCTGCTCCCTCAAGTAGCGCCCGTGGGTGGGCCAGCCATCAATGGGTCGCTCGCTTCCTTATTGTCTCTCGAAGGATCACTCACTTTCTATAGCTTGTCTCAAAAAAAAAAACTCACTTTCTATAGCGCTCGTATGGTTTCCCGAAACACTTTCTATGGCGTCTTTCATTGTCAAAAACTTGAATTTTAAGAAAATTAAATATTCTCTTTTTTCATAAATTTCAAAAATTGTTCGTAGAATCAAGAAAATTTTCATCAATTACAAAAAAGGAAAAAATGACAAAATTGACCATAGGACGAAAAGAATTCAGAAACTGAAATGCTTTTAGAAAAAATACGCTCAGCTGACCCTTTTGTGTGGCGCTCGACAGCAAGGTGCCACACTACGATGGATTCGGTTGTATGCTTTCTCTCAATTATCATACAACATCTAAAATGCGGCTTGCTTCCCCTTTTATGTCTTAACGTATTTCACCTTGTAATAAAAGATGGCTTTCACAAGGTCCATTACTTGTTGAATGCTCATGGTTGGAAGTGAGGATATTGAGTTGAAAGCCTGTAAGCAATGAACTCGGACGTGAGTTCTCTGTGTTTTTGGGGACACAACCTTGCCATCCACCTTCTTCCCTCGCCACATGTGACTTGGTACACAACTCACTATATGCCAAGTGGACCCTCCTTTCCATGGTCTTGCACGCGCAATCCATGAACACCGATCCTCCTCACATGCAACCGTGTAACGCACATTAACGTCCGAGTGAACCACCTTGTGTGGACGATAATGCGTAACCGAGTAGTCATCGAGCCACATCTTCAATTCCAAGAAGGTCCCAAACTTAGACCCGGGAGAAATACCATTTGTGCCGTGTTTCAAATCCCGGTGAGAAGTTGGCCTAACTCTAGGAAATATACCTTTGCCACCGTCTACCACGGCTTCATCCGCGAACTAACTGAAGGAAATATGCCCTAGAGGCAATAATAAAGTTATTATTTATTTCCTCATATCATGATAAATGTTTATTATTCATGCTAGAATTGTATTAACCGGAAACATAATGCATGTGTGAATATATAGACAAACATAGTGTCACTAGTATGCATCTACTTGACTAGCTTCGTTGATCAAAGATGGTTGAGTTTCCTAGCCAAAGACATGAGTTGTCATTTGATTAACGGGATCACATCATTAGGAGAATGATGTGATTGACATGACCCATTCCGTTATCTTAGCACTTGATCGTTTAGTTTATTGCTATTGCTTTCTTCATGACTTATACATGTTCCTATGACTATGAGATCATGCAACTCCCGATTACCGGAAGAACATTTTGTGTGCTACCAAACGTCAGAACGTAACTGGGTGATTATAAAGGTGCTCTACAGGTGTCTCCGATGGTGTTCGTTGAGTTGGCATAGATCGAGAATAGGATTTGTCACTCCGATTGTCCGAGAGGTATCTCTGAGCCCTCTCGGCAATGCACATCACTATAAGCCTTGCAAGCAATGTGACTAATGAGTTAGTTGCAGGATGATGCATTGCGAAACGAGTAAAGAGACTTGCCGGTAACAAGATTGAACTAGGTATTGAGATATCGACGATCGAATCTCGGGCAAGTAACATACCGATGACACTACAAGAAATATGTCAACTAGTGACCTTCTGTCAGTGACCCTGAAAGAATTGGTCATAGATCTACGACCATTTGAGACCAATTGGTCAAAAGCTGTTCTGACCATTGCGACCATTTTGGTCAGAAAGGTCGTAATTTCCTTACACGAAATGGTCATAAACAGACAACACTAGTCCGCTGCCTTATTTCTAGCTGATCATGACCAATATAGATGGTCATAACCTTGTAAATTGTGGTGGATTGGTATGACTTGGCGCCACCTCATCAGCTTTGCCTATTTGTCATGTCCATGTGTCAATTTTTGCCCTAGGTTGTGAAGCAACCTATATTTCTGCCATTCCCAAAATTCCCAAAAAAATCTCATGAATTCTTTGAGTCGTATATTCATCAAATATGTAAAAATCCTTCCTTGCCTAGTTCAAAACTAATTCAAAAATATTCATCTTCCTATTTTGTTCAGAACATCACTTTATGAAGGAAGTGCTATTTATATTCTTGATTGCCCTCAGAATTTTTGGGCACTCTTTCCTATCCAAATCATTACCGCATGACAAAATTCAGCTCCATTTGCCTAGCAAATCTTCCTCGGCAAATTTCCAAAGTTTTTGTCCACCTAGAAGTATTGTGAAGGAAGTACCTTTTTTATATATCGAAATGACATGAAATTTATGCAGTTCCTTCATATGCCCAAATTATCACCCTCCTCCAAATTGCAGCTCAGTCAAATCATCTATGTGAGCCCAGGTTCAATTTATATTTTATGGCCAAATTGGCATCTTGCAAAGCAAGTGTTATCTAGACCCCTCCTATTACCCTCAAACTTTTTGGGCACTCTTCCATACCCAAATCATTGCCACATGATAATATTCAGCTAAATTTTCCTAGGAAATCTTTCTCAGGAAATTTCCAAAGTTTCTACCTCGAGAGAAGCTTTGTGAAGTAAGTACTATCTAGCCTTACCCAAATGATCTGAAAATTTACCAGCACATGACCATACCTATGTAACTTACCTACACCAATTTTGAGCTCATTTCATTCACCCAATCTCTCTCACCAGTTTTACCAAGTTTCTGTCCATACAAGAGCATTGTGAAGGAAGTACTACTTTGGCATGTCCAAATGGTATCAATTTTATACAATGCTTTCCTATGCCCAAATAACCATCCTCCACCAAATTTCAGCTCAATCCATTCATTATTTTGAGCCCAGCTTCAACATTCATAATTTTGTCTGGTGTGGTACTTTGCAAAGCAAGTACCACCTAGGATCCTCCTTTTGAGCTAAAAATTTGTTAAGACATTCTCCTTACTAGATGATCATCCTCAGCCAGAACTCACGCCCATTGGCCATGTGCATTTCCCATACCGCTAATCAAACACTTGACTGCTAATGCATCTTTGAGCATAGGTCAGTCTCCTCATGAGATTCTTCTGTTGTAATTTTCTTCCTAGCACCTACCTGGGGAGTGCCCAACCCACTAGACATGCCTAGGCCTCCCAGAACGCATGTCAACGCCAAGGTCATGCGGTGACCACGCGGCGGGCATGCGAGTTTACGCGCTTTGGAGTTGGGGCCCTGGGCCACATCCAAACCTCGACGTATCGCCACCAAACCATGTATTTATGATTAAATAGATACTTATGTAACTAGAAATGATTTTTGGAAAAAATAAAGAGCAAACAATAAGGTAGATGCAGTTTAAAATTGACCCGCTTCCTACTGAATCGGCAGAAATTTGTCTTTTTCACAAGTGGTGGATCAAAACTTTTGACACCAAACCATTTTGTCAATTATGCATTAAATATGGCCTAATATTTTATAAAAATGATTTGGTCCAATTTTGCAACAAATATATGGTAGCTCTGTCACAAAAAAACTCATTTTCGGCATTCAAAAAATGGAAAATGAATTTTCCGTGCAAAGAAAATGAAAACTCCCTTAGGCAACATTGTTTGCAATTCCAAGATGCACCCTTGTGCACAATATGAGATCATTTGAACAAACTATGCCATGAATGTGGCCATAAGTTTGATCATTTGGCTCGAAAGCCCCGAATCTTCACGCATGATAACTCATTTTTGAGAACACTTTTTAAAAATAATTGTCCTATTACAAGTTTATTATTTTACCTGGAAACTTGGTCACATATAATGACACAATGCGAAGGTTTCCATTTTTTGATTTTTCTAAAAAAATTTATGCCCGTTTCGAAATGCGATGAAAACGGCGGGTTTAACCGTTCCTAGCTAGTGGTTGAATCTTGGAAAACTTTTGATGTTTCTCTGATTAAATAGATACTTATGTATCTAGAAATGATTTTTTGAAAAAATAAAGAGCAAACTATGAGGCAGCTGCAGTTCAAATTTGACCCGCTTCCTACTGAATCGGCGGGAATTTGTCTTTTTCACCAGAGGTGGATCAAGGCTTTTGACACCCAACCATTTGGTCAATTGTGAATCAAATATGGCCTAGTATTTTAGAAAATTGATTTGGTCCAATTTTGCAACAAATATATGGTAGGTCCTTCACAAAAAGAACTCAATTCGGGCACTCGGAAAATGGAAAATGAATTTTCCGTGCAAAGAAAATAAAAAGTCCCTCGGGCAACATTGTTTGGGATTCCAATACGCACCCTTGTACACAATATGAGATCATTTGAACAAACTATGCCATGAATGTGGCCATAAGATTGATCATTTGGCTTGAAAGCCATGAATCTCCACGCATGATAGCTCATTCTGAGAACACTTTTTAAAAATAATTGCCGTATTACAAGTTTGTTATTTTCCTGGAAACTTGGTCACATATAATGACACAATGCGAAGGTTTCCCAATTTTTTTGATTTTTTTAAGCCCGTTTCGAAATGCGATGAAAACAACGGGTTTGACCGTTCCTAACTAGTGGTTGAATCTTGGAATATCTTTAATATTTCTCTGATTAAATACATACTTATGTATCTAGAAATGATTTTTTGAAAAAAATAAAGAGCAAACTATGAGGCAGCTGCAGTTCAAATTTGACCCGCTTCCTACTGAATCGGCGGGAATTTGTCTTTTTCACCAGAGGTGGATCAAGGCTTTTGACACCCAAACATTTGGTCAATTGTGAATCAAATATGGCCTAGTATTTTACATAATTGATTTGGTCCAATTTTGCAACAAATATATGGTAGGTCCTTCACAAAAAGAACTCAATTCGGTCACTCGGAAAATGGAAAATGAATTTTCCGTGCAAAGAAAATAAAAAGTCCCTTAGGCAACATTGTTTGGAATTCCAATATGCACCCTTGTGCACAATATGAGATCATTTGAACAAACTATGCCATGAATGTGGCCATAAGATTGATCATTTGGCTTGAAAGCCATGAATCTTCACGCATGATAGCTCATTTCTGAGAACACTTTTTTAAAAATAATTGCCGTATTACAAGTTGGTTTTTTGTCCTGGTAACTTGGTCACATATAATGACACAATGCGAAGGCTTCCCAATTTTTTGATTTTTTTTGAATTTTTTATGCCCGTTTCAAAATGCGGTCAAAACGGCGGGCTTGACCGTTCCTAGCTAGTGGTTGAATCTTGGAATTTTTTTGGTGTTTCTCTGATTAAATAGATACTTTTGTACACAGAAATGATTTTTGGGTAAAAATAAATAGCAACTATGAGGCAGCCGCAGTTAATTTGACCCGCTTTCTATTGAAATCGGCAAATTTGTCTTTTCACAGAGGTGGATCAAAACTTTTTGACACCCAACATTTGTAAATGTGCATTAAATATGCCTAGTATTTTAGAAAATGATTTGGTCCAATTTTGCAACAATTATTTGGGAGGTCCTTCACAAAAAAACCTCCTTTTGGGCACTCGAAAAATGGAAAATGGTTTTTTCGTCCAAAGAAAATGAAAACTTCCTTAGGCAACATTGTTTGCCATTTCCAATATGCACCTTTTTGCACAATATTGAGATCATTTGAACACTATGCCATGGAATGTGGCCATAAATTGATCATTTGGCTTGAAAGCCATTGATCTCCACACTTGATAGCTCGTTCTGAGAACACTTTTTAAAAATAATTGACGTATTACAAGTTGTTATTTTTCCCTGGAATTTGGCCACATATAACGACACAATACGGAAGTTTCCCCAATTTTTTGATTTTTTGAATTTTTATGCCGATTTCAAATGCGTCAAAACGATGGAAATAACCGTTCCTAGCTAGTGGTTGAATCTTAGAATTTTTTTGGTTTTCTCTGATTTAATAGATACTTATGTACCTAGAAACGATTTTGGAAAATAAAGAGCAACTACAAAGGCAGCTACAGTTCAAATTTGACCCGCTTCCAACTGAATCGGCGAAAATTGTTTTTTCATGAGAGGTGGATCAAAACTTTTTACCCAACTATTTGGTCAATTGTGATTAAATATGACCTAGTATTTTAGAAAATGATTTGAATCAATTTGCAACAAAATATATTATAGGTCCTTCACAAAAAAACTTATTTCGAGCACTCGAAACATAAAAATTGATTTTTAGTTAACTACGACAATTTTGTAGTTAATCATGACCAATTTAGATGGTCATTGACATCTTATGCGTGTATTGCATTTTTGACTGGTCATGGGCGTTTCATGCGGAATCGTGGATGGAACACCGTTGGATTTTTGCGGATCTAACGGCTGTCCTCACCCCAAGCCCGCCTAAGCCGAAACCCTAGTCCTTCGTTGGACATTTTTTTCATTCACCCCCCACCTCCTTTCTTTCTCCCCTCGCTCTCCTCTCCTCCTCCCCTCCCCGCTCCCTCCATGGCGAACCCCGTGCCTCCCTCCTCCTTCCCTCCTGCGTGCGTCGGCCACCTCCCTCCAGCGGAGCTCGACCCCCCACCCCCAAGCGCCGCTGCTCCACCCTCTCCCACGCCCCTCGATCCCATATCCCCATCTCCAAGTCACCCTCTCCCTTCCTCAGATCTCGATCCACCGCCGCCCACCATCGACGACCCTCACCATAGACGAGATCGAGCTCCTCCCTCCCTCCCGTTCACTCCTAGCCTTATCCACTCTGAGCCAACCAACCACTCCGTCCTTGGGATTTTGTCGCGCAACGCCTCGTTTCGCCGGCCCGGCGACCATAGGAAGGTAGTCCACGGCCAGGATGGCGGCGTGCCCCGCCATGAGCACGTACGCGCACGACACTCCGCGCCTCCCCTCCCTCTACCGCGGTTCCTAACATATTGGTCCTCTCCTCTCCTTGGGTGACATGTAGGGCTCACGTGGGAGCAGCGCACGGCGGAGGCCTCTGGAGGAGAAGCGGGAGTAGCCCGACCGTCCTCGCGCGCCCGACCCATGGCAGGAGCACCACGGCGCGTGCCTCGGAGCTACAACATCTCCTTCAGCGACTTCGTCTTCGGCATCCTGCCGGCCACGCTCGTCGGCGTCGGCATCCTGGCGACTTCCTGTAATCCAGTTCGGCCATGCGTGCTGGGAACTTTATTGCCTCGAGCACGGTATCCTGGTTCGTCATACCCCATCTCATCCCATCTCTCGCCCCTTTCGATGTCAGATCTTCTCTAGTCTGGAATATTTAGGCTGTAATTGATGCGTAATTTGAACCGTGATCGGATTACTGGATTACCTTCCCATGTAGGTCTAATTGTTTTCCCCCCGGGAATGCGGCAATTAGTGTTTGATCTGTGCGACCCTTCTAAATTTATCAGGAACATGAACTGTTCGTAGTTCCTAATTTAAGCATGTGATCTGTGATGTCTAGCCATTTCGATTTGTAGTTTAGATCTAATAAGCAATTGTAGTACGAGGATCGTGCTTTTCATGAGACATGGGTGCACTATTGTACTAGTATAGTTGCCACTTGTGTGAAATCTCAGATCTAGTTAGGCCATTATCATGCTTTACATAGTCATTTAGTGGTCCAATGTTACATTGCATCTACGGACTTGCATTATTGACGAGGGTGTATTTGGTTTGGGGCTCCATTGAAAAGGGAAGCATAAATATTCTGTCTGCCACCAAATTCTTTGTGGCTTTCTGTACTGCAAACATAGGACCGGGATGTTATTGGTGTGAGCAATCAGAAGGAAGCAATAAAACATGCTGTCTTGTGTACATTTCACCATCCGCCAATCATTTTTTTATATCATCATCTTATTACCGTGACCAAAACTTACTCTTGTTCTTGCCCTTGCAGATCGAGGATATTGTCTGAGTGGCCAGGCGAGCCTGCTACAGAGCTTTGCCCATGGCGGCAACTGCGTGATCGAAATTAGCTTCAGTTTTGCTAGGATGTGTCATTATGAATCTGATACAGTGTGAAGTATGTGTTACATCTGCTCCTGCATACATGAAACTGCATGTGTATATATAAATTTCTCTTGATCTATAGCGCATTTGCGCCTTGGCATAGCATTTTTATTTCCATAGAACTGAATGCCGCGGATAGAACTGTTCAGGCAGTCTGTCTTAGTAGTAGCTACTGAAAACTGACTTGCACTGCTTCATGGAAATCTCTCACGGTCACAGTGAAGAACTCTACTTGTACAGCCAAAATTGATTCAAATCCTACATATCTAGAACTGCATCTTCACATTCTTTAGTGCAGCCATGTAGTAGCACTGTAGTAACCTTCTAGATCAGTTCATTTAGCAATTTTTTTTCCGGGAGTTCATCTTGTAATCTATTTAGATCATGAAGTTTCTAGGACAGTTGCCTGCCTGCTTGTGTGATAGGCGTCACCTTTCATGTATGAAAGAAACAAGCTGATCCGGTTCCTTTGGTTGAATAGGATGTTCTTGGGTAGTGTGAGCAAGTACTGCATCAACAGCCTGGGCTGCCCCGTCTCGTGATCAAGGGCGCCTGACCCATCCTCGACCAAACAAACATTCCCCATTGTATTCCACACCGTGATTCTTGAGGTTTCTATTGTGTTGTACGTACGTACTCCTGTGCAAATTCACTGCACACTTCCAAGAGTACTATATGGCTTATGTTAGTATCATTCATGTGTTTGTTAGTGCTTGGTTGGATGAGGCTGGATTTGTGCACCTCCGATCTGATGCGTTTGTGCGTGCGTGTGTTGAACAGTGACCTCAGATCTGGTGAAGGGCGCCAAGGAGAAGCAGCTGAAGGTCAAGGGCCCGGTCAGGATGCTGCTCAACATCACCACCAGGAAGTTCCCCTGTGGAGAAGGTAGCCACCTCCCTCTCTTTGCCCTTCTGCTCGATCCCATTTGTTTAGTAGCTCTGCATTGTATCTGGTCCTTACATGCTCACAGTAGCTCATTGGTGATGTGGGTCACTATGTTTTTTGGATAGCTGACTGTTTAGACCGCTGCGGCCTTTCCGTGACGATGATGATGTTGTTGCTGGGCAGAGGATGTGAAACATTTAGACACTGCGGCCTTTCCGGTCTTTGATGATCTAAAATTGAGCTTTTTAAAACTGATGCTTAGCATGCCATCAACGTTTTTTTGTTCCTCATCTAGAGATGCAGCTCCGTGTGTTGGTGTGATATAATGTAGAGGAGTTGCATGTGAATTGTTTGTCAGCTGAGCATGTGATGTTACAAGGAGATGCTACTGAGATTTTACGTCATTGAAGTATCTTAAACAGAGCTTTTTAAAACTGATGCTTGGTTGATCTAGTTCTAGTATATTAGTTGGGTGAGAGTCTGTTGTTGATGGTGCTGTGTTGGCATTTCTTTTTATGTCGTTGAAGAATAAAAAGGATAAGCATTTCTCCAGCCAATTCTGAAGTAGTTGCTGCTGTGTAGTCATCGGCTGGACCTATGCATTTCATCATAAGTCAGATATTGCTTGGACTATACTTCTGAATAGAATTGAAACATTTCTCTTTCGTTTATTTGTCTTCAATTCTTTGGATCAAACAACTCTCTTGAACACATGTTCGTTAGTGTGGTGATGGTTAAACAACTACAGTTGATCGGTGTTTTTTTTGCATTTTTGGATTCCTCAACCTTGGATATTTTGCCAAAAATAAACCCTTAGATTCGTTGCCATTCCTTTGATCATAATTTGTTGTGGTTGCTAAGTATTTTTTAGCAGTAATAAAAACCTGGCTCTTTCATGTTGCAACCCAACAGGAGCACCCCTGTTTGTCTGCGTAATACACATATTTGCTCTGCTGCTCTTATCTTTAACTAATCAATGCAAGGATGACGACCACCATCGTTGTTAGATTTGTTATCCATGTTGAAGTGTAGAACAACAGCAGGTTAAAATGTTTTATTTTCCCTATGCAATTCTGTTGTTTTATTTGCCCTTTATAGTATTGTACAAACTGATGCATTCCTAGCATAAACAAATTATTCTATAAGATTTGTAAACTAATGCAAACTCAGCAGCAGCAACTGTATACTTTAGCAGCAGCAGTATACTTCAGGAAGTTTTGTTCATTATACTAATGCCTCAGCAGTAGTATAATATATTAGGTGTTGTTCCTGTTATCCATACTTCATTATTCTGTTATCCATACTAATGCCTCAGCAACAGTATACTATTGTTATCCATGCTCCTAGCTGCTTGTGTATCTGTTTATTATTCTGTTCATTATTCTTTTCCTAGTTGTTCTTTGTTGGAAGATATTTCTTTCATTGGCAACCATGATAACATAATTTCCTCTCTTCTACAGGAGCTCTAGGCTAAAGAAGTTCGAAGAAGGGAACACTTCATCTTTGTAGCTAGTTTTATCTTCCTAGGTGTTTTATGTTCCTCGGTGTTTATTCCTGGGTGTTCCTGGGTGTTTACTTCAGAGATGTTCCTTGATGTTCCTGGGTGTTTGCACTTCCTGGGTGTTGTAAATTACTAGATGATGTGAACTATGCATGATTGTAATATATATAATATACTCATTTTGGTCGCCATTTGTGAAAATTTGGGTGATTGAAATATTGGAAATGTTGATTATTTATTGTTTTTTTGAGGATCAGTTCATTAATTGCTGATACATCAGAAATGAAACAAATACTACTTGGGCCCTAAAAAGGCCACAAATCAAAAAATTCAGGAAAGTGAATAAAATCTCTTAAAAATCAATTGTGAAAAGGTGAAGGCCAAGAAAACAAAAAGGCCTAGGCCCAAAAATAACAAGGCTGAAATGTTGGGCTTGCCCCATCTACCCGACCAAAATTAATATGAGAAAAAACACAAATAGGCTGAATTGTTGGGCTCGGCCCATGTAAAGTGTCGAATTGGACCGGGCTGAATCTTATCAACGACCTTTTCAATTGGTCGCAATTTTGCCATGTCAGTTTGCCACGTCAGATCCGACGTGGCCTGGGCACAGAGCTAGCGACCAAAAGAGAAGGTCATAGAATCAACGACCTTTGGTTTTGGTCGTGGAATTCCACGACCTTCTCACAGAGAAGGTCGTTAATTTCAGTTTACAACTGCCAGCTTTTGACCTTCTGTTTTTGGTCAAAAAAAGGTTGCAAATGAAAATCAATGACCTTTTAGAGACCAATAGTGAGGGTCACAAGTTGACATATTTCTTGTAGTGTGACAAAGGAACAATGTATGTTGTTATGTGGTTTGACCGATAAAGATCTTCGTAGAATATGTAGGAACCAATATGAGCATCCAGGTTCCTCTATTGGTTATTGACCGGAGACGTGTCTCGGTCATCTCTACATAGTTCTCGAACCCGTAGGGTCTGCATGCTTAAAGTTTGTGACGATCGGTATTATGAGTTTTTGTGTTTTGATGTACCGAAGGTAGTTCGGAGTCCCGGATATGATCACGGACATGACGAGGAGTCTCGAAATGGTCGATACATAAAGATCGATATATTGGACGACTATGTTCGGACATCGGAAGTGTTTCGGAAGGTTTCGGACATATACCGGAGTACCAGGGGGTTACCGGAACCCCCCGGGGAATATATTGGGCCTAATGGGCCTTAGTGGGAGAAGAGGAGGGCGGCCAGGGCAGCCGCGTGTCCCCTCCCCCTCTAGTATGAATTGGACAAGGAGGGGGGCGGTGCCCCCTGTCGGTGTCAAAACCGGCGGATCTCGGGTAGGGGGTCCCGAACTGTGCGTCAAGGCCGGATGGTAACAGGAGACAAGGGACACGATGTTTTTACCCAGGTTCGGGCCCTCTCGATGGAGGTAATACCCTACTCCTGCTTGATTAATATTGATGATATGGGTAGTACAAGAGTAGATCTACCACGAGATCAAGGAGGCTAAACCCTAGAAGCTAGCCTATGGTATGATTGTTGTATATGGAGTTTATGTCCTACGGACTACAACCCTCCGGTTTATATAGACACCGGATAGGGTTAGGGTTACACAGAGTCGGTTACAATGGTAGGAGATCTTGAATATCTGCATCGCCAAGCTTGCCTTCCACGCCAAGGAAAGTCCCATCCGGACACGGGACGAAGTCTTCAATCTTGTATCTTCATAGTCCAGGAGTTCGGCTGAAGGTATAGTCCGGCTACCCGAACACCCCCTAATCTAGGACTCCCTCAGTAGCCCCCGAACCAGGCTTCAATGATGACGGGTCTGGTGCGCAGATTGTTCGGCATTGCAAGGCGGGTTCTTCTCCAAATCCTGTGTACCTATAGGAATAATGTCCGATTTTTGTAATGTAGTGCTCCTCGGCTTCCACGCCCAATAATGGCCGTCTTCCACGTGTCAAACGAATGCGAAAAGCCAGGGCATTTTTACATCCACACCCATAGCCGTATAAACGAGCTGCCTATTTAACGGGATGGGGATTTAGGTCCAAACCACATCTTCTCCTCTCCGCGAGTTATCATCAGAGCGCTTCCAGCAAAGGTCTATTCCAACATGACCAGCCGTCGCAGCTCCCCCCCTCGCCCCTCCGGTCCCAAACCCGGGGACTGGGAGAGTTGCACCATCCCGCATAGCGAGTTAGTGTCGCTTCAGGCCAAGGGATTTCTCCCTCAGGCATACAAGGTCCCGGTCCGAGCCGGTCTCGCCACCTACAATGGCGGAAAACAAGCGGAGAGCACCCCTGTCGGGTGGTAGGTGCGACATATGCCAACGGGTGGCTTGTCATTGTGGGAGCTAGTAAAACATCGCCGGTGCCTGGAAACGGGTGAGGCGAAGACATGCATGCCGGCGAATCTTACCCAGCTTCGGGGCTCTTCGCGGAGATAACACCCCTACTGCTGCTCTGCGGGGTCTCTGCATGATCACTAGATTAACAAGTAGCTACACGATGCTCCTAGAGCTGTTTTTTGCGAGAGGAGGAAGAAGGGCACGGCTTGCTTGCTTCTTCTCCTTGTGTGGTGTCTAGAACTAGCTGTGATCAACCCTTTGCATGGGTGCCCCGGGGGGTTTATATAGGCCTACCCCCCGGGGGTACAATGGTAATCCGGCTGGGCGCGGGGCCCAGCCGTCTGTGACTGCGCTCGCCGGCTTCTGCGCCGGCTGCTGGGGCCCGCCGACTGGTGGGTCCCGCCGGCTGCCGGCCCCTTGGTCGACAGGCAGGCCCCACTGTCCAGGACCTGGTCGGCGGCTGGTTACTGTTGCTCAATCTTGGTGACGTGGGCTTCGTCGAGGTAGGCGTGGCTACAGTGCCGCCGCCCGGCGGGCGATTGCTGTAGCCTCACCGCGTCTTGTCTCCTTAATGGGGCGTCTCCTTCGAGGGAGGCGGCAAGCCGGCTGCGGGGAGCCGGCTCTGTCTTGGGCCGACTGGGGGAGGCGTGGCCGCCTTCGGGTGTCTCTCTGCCCGAAGGGGCCCACCGCCCGTGGGCCATATTGGTAGTCCATCGTGGATGACATCAGGGTCATCATGGCAACAGTGCTACGCCGGACGGGTCATGGCCACCCGTACGGCGCGCTGTGCCGGTCGTGCTCCGGGATTCGGGGGTGGCAGGCTTCACTGTAGCCACGCCCCGTCACATCGCCGTTTAGGTGGATGCAAACTTTGAGGGTACGGTCTCGACCACTTAGTGGGAGCCGGCTTCTTGGAGTCGGCCTTCCCGCGGCCGGCTTCTCAAAGCCGGCCCTCCTGTGGCTTTCTTCGCAAGGGCTAAAGTCGGGCCGCCTTCCGGTAGCTGGCCTGGGTGACAGACAACAAGGGGAAGGCGGCCCCACGTCTTGGATCCTTGAGAGCCGGACGGGCTCGTAATTTTTTTAGAAGGTCCAGGGGAAGCTGGCTAGGCTACCCATGGCTATTTACTCCGTCAGTAGTCCCCGAAGCTGATCGAGCTTCGAGGCGGACAGAGGGACGAGAAGCTTGGTCAGCTTCCTACCCTGAGGAGCCAGCTTTGCTGGTTTATGCCGCTTTCGGAGAGCTCCGTGTCCTTGCAGGTGGGAACGCAGTCGACCCGCGAGCTGACCGCGGGCCTTCCCGCGGGCCACGTGGCAGTGAAACCCTACCAGTGCACGCGTGCCGACGAGATGCCGCTGCAGGCCCGGGCCTGCCACTCCTAGGCCTCGGCCCGAGCGCTGATCTTTTGCGGCCCATGCGGACCGCTCGCCTTCCCGTGGCGATTTTATTACGCCATTAGGGCGCAATAATCGTGGGACGTGGGGGAGTGGGCACAGTCGATCCCCACGTTCCCCCACGCCACACCTCCTCGGCTCCGCCACGCGAGCCTATAAGTAGGGGGAGGAGGGGGAGAGACAGAGGTTCGCACGCTCTCCCTCACTCTGCCCCTCCTCGTCTTCCTTCTTCTTCTTGCTGCCGCCGCAGCCTCCCATCGCAGCCCCGCTGCGCCGCCACATCGTCTTGCTCTCATGGCGCTGTCAAGTTCGTGGGACGGCTCCAACGTCCATGAGGACCACGTTGAGTTCCTCCGCCGGACGCGGCGCCTGCCCGACGCCAACTTCGTGCGGGTCCGCCTGGCGCCGGAGAGGGAGATTTCGCCGGCACCGGAGGAGGGCGAGCGGGTTATCTTCCGCTTGCACCGCCTGCGCGGCTTCGGCCTTCCGGCGAGCAGGTTCCTCCGTTCCTTCCTCGAATTCTACAACCTTCAGCCGCATCACCTCACACCCAATGCGGTGATGCTGCTGTCGGCCTTCGTCTCTCTCTGCGAAGGTTTCTTGGGGGTGCTCCCCACGCTTGAGCTCTGGGGGGAATTCTTCCAGAGCAAACTCGGCAACGTCGTCGCGGGCATGCCCGCCCCCTGCAGGGCATACATCGCCATGAGGCGGTCGGGCGAGAACAACCCGTTCCCACCCATCCCATTGATCCAGTCGGTGAAGATCTGGCAGAAGTCGTACTTCTATGTGAAGAACTTCGCCCAGCAAGGCGACCACGTCAACCTGCCGGCTTACGTAGCCGGCCCGCTGGCTGGGAGGCAACCCTCATGGAGCTTCCGGTCCAGGTCATTGTCTCAGGCCGGGAAAGCAGCCGTCTCCCGGCTTCGGGTGATGATCCAGTCGGAAGGCCTGACCGGAGCCGACTTGTTGGCCGCCTTCGTGGAGCACCGGGTACTTCCTCTCCAAAGCCGGCCCCACATGATGTGTCAGATGAGTGGCCACTTCGACCCAAGCCGGCTAAGCACCAGGGAGATGCCTCATTCGGAGGTGTCGTACATGGTGAATTACATCTCCAACTGCAAGCTCGCCGAGGACTGGCGATACGGCAAGGCGCCGTATTCTCGCGCCAACCCTCCGCCCGTGGTAAGTTTTTCCTCTTTTTTTTGTTGGTAGCCGGCCTCATGATAGCCGGCTTCTGATTAGTCGGTTCTCCCTTAGCAGAACCCTCTTCTTCCGCCGACGACCGGGGCCGCAGGGATAGAGCGCCAGTACATCCCCGACCGCACGGCGGACGACGCCGACAACCCGGACCTGGGAGCGGCCGCCATGGAAGACGCCATCGTGGGGGACAACGACGAGCCCGGAGGCACGGGGCTCATTGCCGGCTTCGAGGACTGGCCGGATGATGCCGAGGTCGAAGTCGCCCCGCGCCGCCAGCCGGCGCCTGATCATCAAGGCGCGTGCTCGTCCGCTGTGCCGGCTGTCAGCGGCGGCGCCCAGAAGCGCCGGGCCACGTCGATCCTCTTCGGCAGCCGGCCGAAGAAGTCCAAGGCTTCCACCGCGGCGACCAAGCGAGATGAGGCGGCCGCGAAGGCGGCCCGCTTCCGCAAGGCGGTGAAGCAGCCACAGGCGATCTCAGCGTAAGTCATCGAATGCTTGGACGCATACTTTTCATTGTTCTCTTCGATCGAACACTCTTCCTAACCTTTCCTTGCTCGCCGGACAGGGCGCCGCTTTCCCTTGAGCGGGGTCCGGGCGGCTCCGTAGTCGGGCCGACTGGAGGGTCTTCAGGCTCCCACCGCATGGACCCGCGCACCGACCTCAGGGAGGCCATGGAGCGGAACGCTCGTGAGGCGCGGGAGGAGCGGGAGGCGGCGGAGCAAGTGGCCGCCCAGGCGGCGAAGGAGCAGGCCGACGCGGCAGCCAAGGCCCAGGCAGAGGCGGCGGCCGCGGAGACGGAGGCGGAGGTTTCGCATAACCAGCCTCCGTTGCTTGCCATTCCCCTTCGTGCCGTGGCCCCAACATCCCATTGCCCCTGGCGGAGGAAGTCGGCCAAGACCCGCCGCTGATGGAGAGGAGGGAGGACTCCATGGTCTTCGTGGAGAGGGCGCCGCCGGCAGCGCTAACCAGAGCGGGCCAAGGCGGCCAATCGGCAGCGGCGCCAGAGGAGCCGGCCGGGGGCGAGCCGGAGGTCGGAGCCGGCCTCGAGGTGCAGCCGGTAACGCGCCGGCGCGCAGGGCGAGGCACCGCTGCGCCTGAGCCGCGCCGAGTTGCGGGCGCCGGCCGGACGGCGGAGGCCCTGGAGGCGGCCAGCACTGCCACGTCCGAGTGGACTCCTAGCGGGGGGACGGGCGAGCTGAACGTGGCGGCCCAAGAGGTCCGGCGCCGGCTCAAGCTCAGGCTGCCTTGCTACAGCAGTACACCCAGGAGTTCCTTTCGATGCGGGCCGCCATCCGGGTGAGTCTTCTATCCTTAGTTGCTTTGTTCTCTTGATTTCTTTCGTGGGGGTGCGTCAGCGCACCCACTGGGTGTAGTCCCCGAGATTCGGGCCGACTGCTGAGCAGTCGGGTCGGATCTTCCTTGACGATTATCTTATTCTCGCCTCCTGTCTGATCTTCCAGGAGTATCATAACTCCCGTGCTGCCGCCTTCAACTCCCAGGGTCAGGAGTTGGGTCGGAAAACCGAAGACCTGGTCAACAGCCGAAGTGAGTACTTGATCTTGTTTATCTCCTGTGGGGGCGCGTCAGCGTACCCACTGGGTGTAGTCCCTGAGATTCGGGATGACTGCTGGGCAGTCGGGTCGGATCTTCCCTGACGACTTTTTCCTCATTGGTTTTTTCTTTTGTCTTTTGTGCTTGCAGGGGCCAATGCCGACTTGAGGGGGCAGCTCAGCGAGGCGCAGGCCGCCCTTCGCACAAAGGAAACCGAGCATGCCGCCTTGGTCCTGGAGCGTGACCGCCTGGCCAAGAAGCTGGCTGACCAGGAGGAGAGCCACAAGGCGGTCCTGAAGAAAGCGCAGGATAGCGAAGCCGCCCTGAAGGCCGAGTTCGAGACTGAGGCGGCGGGCTTGGCTGAGACCCAACAAGCGCTGGATGAAGGCTTCGGCCGTATCGAGGACTTGATCGACGGTAAGCCGCCTTCCTCGCTCCTTGCTTGCCCCTGGCCGCCTGATTTTTGTTCTGACTTGTGCTGCTTTTTGTTCTCTGTGCATACTACTTTCCCGGCTACTCCGTCTTCGCCGCCTAAACCATCGAGGCCCATCGTGAAGCGCGCCGTCAGGCAGGGGCCGACATCGCGCCGGACACGAATCGGACGCTTGAGGAGCAGCTCTTGGCGGCCCAAGCATGGCTGCAGCCGGCTCATCGTATGCTCCGCCGCCTTCAACGTGCCGGAGCGCAGGTGTTGGCCGCTCTTTGGCCCGGCGAGACGATTCCCCGCACCCCGAGCCGGACTGCCGACTGGCTGGAGGCTGCGGTCAGCCGCTTTGAAGCTTGGAAGGCGTCGGCGTCCGGCTTGGAGCCGGGCGGGCATTGGAGTTCGTCTGAGCTTGGTACCCAGGGCTGAACCTGGACTAGCTGCGCACCTGGCGGCTGGAGGCCGATGCAGAGCTGGAGGAGGTGCGGCGGGCTATTGCTCAGCGTGCTTCGACGATCGTCGAGTGCACTGACATCAGCGTTTTTGTACCTGAAATCAATGATGACGGCGTTGCCCAGCCGGAGGAGTGTTTCGGGCTGCACCCGGCAGTGGGCGAGGACTCGGTAGAGGAGATCGCCTCCAGTGACGAAGGCGAAGACGATGAAGAAGAGGAAGGTGAAGACGTCGAGCCGGCTGGTGGAACAACCGGCCGGCCTCAGGCTAACCGTGCCTCCAGCAACGAGGCACGCGCAAGCGCGCCTTCTGTGGGAGGCGGTGATCATGCCGAGGTTCGCCAGCCGGCCACTCCTCCAGCCGGCACTGGCGTCTCCATTGACCTGCCCGGCTCGTCAGTCGCTCCGCCGGCTTAATGTGTCGTCCTTGTTTTTTCCTATTTGTTGCCTTCTGAACAACTTTATTAGGCTTTCGCAGTTCCACCCACTGGGGGTGTATCCAAACTATGTTGAATGCTGGCCTCTTGGAGGTCTTTTATGTAAATATTATTGTGTGCATGTTTGGTTTCCATTCACGTATGCTTTTTATCCTTAGGCTTTTTCCTTTGCCGCCTTCCCTCTTTGGGGAGGCAAGTACTCGAGCTTTCTTGGATTGAAGTGAATTGAATGGAAGCCGGCCGGCCGGCTACTCTGGTAGTCGGTCGGTGGTAGGAGGCAAACCGGCTTTCGTTATATTAGTCCGTTAGTCCCTAGTCATTTTTCGTGTGGGCATCCTTTCTGCTTTTAACTCTTGCCAGCCGGACAGCCGGTTCTTCGAACTGCGACTTTTGGCAAGAGTTAAGCTTGGGTGTCGACACACTACTTGTCTGACCGCGGGTAGGACTTCTAATATAACTCCAGTCGGCCAGTCCCCGGGCCGACTAGTCGAACCCGGTGCCAGACGGAACAAGTAAATGAAATGACAAGGTCATAAGCATGATACTCTTCATTCATAGATAAAAGATGGCAGTCCCCGAGCTCTCCTCGGGGGGCCTATTGTCCCGTACTTAGTACAAAAGTTAGCGTGATACATACTGTATTTCAACTGTAAAATCTTCGGAGGAGGTTGGCGTTCCATGGTCGTTCCGACTCCTTGCCGGAGTCGTCTCTCTTGCGTGCCTTGGGCTTCTGTGCATCGATTAGGTAGTAGGAGTCGTTGCCTCAAGCTCTGCTGATGACGAAGGGGCCCTCCCAAGGGGCCGAGAGCTTGTGCTGGCCGGCTGTTCGCTGGATCAGCCGGAGCAAAAGGTCGCCCTCTTGGAAGGATCTTGGCCTGACCTTTCGACTGTGGTAGCGGCGCAAACCCTGCTAGTAGATGGCAGACCGGCTAAGGGCTAACAGCCGACCTTCTTCCAGCAGGTCGACGCCGTCTTCTCGTGCTTCCTTGGCCTCCGCCTCCATGTACATGGTTACCCGGGGCGAGTCGAACTCGATGTCGGTTGGGATGATCGCCTCGGCACCGTACACGAGGAAGAAAGGAGTGAAGCCGGTTGACTTGTTTGGAGTAGTGCGCAGGCTCTAGAGGATAGCCGGCAGCTCATCGAGCCAACAGCCGGCTGAACGCTCCAGTGGTACGACCAGTCGGGGCTTGATGCCGGAAAGGATGAGGCCGTTGGCTCGCTCGACCTGGCCGTTTGACTGCGGGTGGGCAACGGACGCTAAGTCCAGCCGGATACCTTGCGTTGCGCAGAAATGTGCCAAGGCTCCCTTGGCAAAATTCGTGCCATTGTCGGTGATGATGCTGTGTGGCACGCCGTACCGAGTTGTTATATCTGCGATGAATGTCACGGCAGTCGGCCCATTCAGCTTCTTGATCGGCTTTGCCTCAATCCACTTGGTGAATTTGTCCACGGCGACGAGCAAATGTGTCATGCCGCCGCGCGCCGTCTTGAATGGGCCCACCATGTCCAATCCCCAAATGGCGAAGGGCCAGGTGAGGGGAATGGTCTTGAGTGCCGAAGCCGGCATGTGTTGCTTGGAGCTGAAGAGTTGGCACCCTTTGCAATGTTTAACCAATTCTTCGGCGTCATCCAAAGCAGTCGGCCAAAAGAAACCATGGCGGAAAGCTTTGGCGACGAGTGATCTTGAGGCCGCATGGTGGCCGCATTCTCCTTGGTGGATGTCTCTGAGGATTGCAATGCCCTTCTCTTGCTCGACGCATCGTTGGAGGACTCCAGTGACACTGTGCTTGACGAGCTTTCTGTTGATGATTATGTATGCTCCGGCTCGGCGTTGGACTTGTCTTGCCTCTGTTTCGTCAGCCGGCAGATCTTGGTTTATTAGGAAGTTGAGGATGGACTGAGCCCATGATGGAGCCGCGACTTCTCCTATTGCCAATGTGGCTACTACCACCAGGGTTGGCGAGCTGGGTGGTGAAATGCTGGAGTCGGCCGCTGGCTGTTGTGTTGGTGCAGTCCCCGGGCCGACTACCACAGTCCCTGAGCCGGGTGTGGCAGTCCCCGGATCGGGCGTAACTGCGGAAGTCCCTGAGCCGGCTATCAAAGTCCCCGGGCCGACTGCTGAAGTCCCCGGGTCGCCTGCTTGGTTCTTCGAGCCGGACCCGGCCGCGTCTGGGTCAGGCGGCACGAAGATAGAATTGGACTCTGGAGACGGCTTGATGGACGGCTTGAGGAGGCGTTGTAGAGCGACACTAGTTGGTATTGCTTGCCGAGTGGAGCCTATTCGAGCCAGGGCATCGGCCGGCTCGTTGTCGGCTCGCGGTACGTGGAGGAACTCGCATCCTTCAAAGTATCCACTGATTTGCTGAACAAGGAAGCAGTAGCTTGCCATATTTGCGTCCTTGGCGTCCCAGTCGCCGGATGATTGCTGAACCACCAAGTCCGTGTCACCATAACATAGGATCCGGCGAATGCCGAGTTGTTTGGCAAGCCGGAGCCCGTGTATGAGTGCCTCATACTTGGCTACATTGTTGGAAGCGGCAAAGTGAATCTGCAGCGTGTATCTGAGCTTGTCGCCTTTGGGAGAGGTAAGGATGACGCCGGCTCCCAAGCCGGTGCGCATCTTGGACCCGTCGAAGTGCATGCGCAAATGGGTGGAGTCGGGAGCTGGTGGCAGGTACTGGGTCTCGGCCCAGTCGACGAGGAAGTCGGCCAGTGCTTGGGACTTGAGGAGGGTGCCTTCTCAGCAGCCGGCAGTGAAGTATTCTATGGCTTGCACCTCGTGCACCCCCTCGCAAGAGTTGTGGAGCTCGGCCCAACGCGTGAGGTAGTCGCGAGTGGACTCGGCTGGGCCTTGCACGCACAAGGGGAGCTGCCTGGGCTTGGGAGCCCGCTTGTAGGTGCTGGTGAAGTTGCGGATGAAAGCTTCAGTGAAATCTAGCCAGCTGTTGATGCTGAAGGGCTTGAGGCTGTTGAGCCAGGTCCACGCCATGCCTTGCAGCATGAGGGGCACGTACTTCACGCCAACGCGCCTGTTGCCGTTGGCTATGCTAACCGCCGTGGAGTAGTCGATCAACCAATCTTCCGGCTTCACGGAGCCGTTGTACTTGGGCGTGTCTCTTGGGAGCGAGAACCCTTTGGGGAAGGGCTCGTCGCGATGCGGGGGCCGAAACAAGGCGGGCCGACATCGTCTTCTTCTTCCAGCGCCAGGGATCGCGCCAGGCGGTCGATCCGATGGCGGGCGTCGTTCTCGCCGACTCCTTCGCGGCGACCTAGTCGGCCGCTGAGAGTCGGATGCGCCATAGCGGCGGGGTGGGATATCTCTCTCCACGGGGCCGAGGCGGAGGCGGGTTGCCCCGCCATTCCACGGCTCGGGGATGGCCTTCTGCGTCTCGCTCGATGGAGATTCGGGTCCGACTTCGGCTCGCAGCCGGCTCCTTCTCGCGCCGCGCGCGGGTGTTGCTCGTAGTCGGTGTCCGGGACGTCGCGCCGTGATCTCGGCGCGGGGGAGGGCTTCCCGCGCGGGCGTCAGCTTCGTGCCGCCGTGCGGCCGCATCAATCAGCTGCTGGATGCGCCTGGTCATGTGGGGGAGTTCTTCGGCCTCCAATCCGTCCAACTAATGTACGGCCGCCTGGGCGGCACGCAAGTTCTCGAGTGGAGTGGCATAGACCGGGCGGTCGACTCCCAGCGTGTCGGCGATGACAGCGCCGCGTTGCTTGACAACGCCGGCCCGGCTTGGCCCGCCCGGGGCCGGCGTGCCGAAGGCGGCGCGGTCAGCTTCACGCTGGTAGGCCTCAGTGAGGCGTCTCATGGAAGCCAGCCTCCGGCCCTCCGCGAGGAGAGTGAGGCGGCGTGCCTCCAGTTCTTCGTCGTCAGCATCAGCCGGGAGCGGGATGGACAAGTCGTGGACCGCCGCGTGCGAGGCGTCGTGGGTGCTCTCGTCGGCCGTGCTGCCGTGGCCGATGACCATCACCTCAGTGGTGACACTGTCGCAGCCATCGGTCCGGGGAAGCGGGTCGTTGTAGATCGCGATGTTGGTGGGGAAGGTGTCGAGTGAGGCCGTGTCGGAGTCGACAGGCATCGGGTCGGTGGAGCCAACCGACTCGAAATCCACAGCAGGCTCGCCAGAGACATGGAGCTGGCCGAGGAGGTTGGCGAGGTGGTCGGTGCCCGCATCGGAGGCGAGCTCGTCGGAGATGAGGGTTTCGTCGAGGAGATCGGCGAGGCTGCTTTCCGCGCAGATGCTGGTGACGCCTTGCAGCGCGTCGTGGCAAGGCCATCGGGCGTGCCGGGCTGGCTACGCTCACTGGGGAGGAAGAGGGTTCCCGTCCAGAACAGGTCTCCGGACGACGGTGCACCTGGCCCCACGGTGGGCGCCAAATGTCGGGTGGTAGGTGCGACATATGCCAATGGGAGGCTTATCATTGTGGGAGCCAGTAAAACATCGCCGGTGCCTGGAAACGGGATGAGGCGAAGACATGCACGCCGGCGAATCTAACCCAGCTTCAGGGCTCTCCGCGGAGATAACACCCCTACTGCTGCTCTGCAGGGTCTCCGCATGATCACTAGATTAACAAGTAGCTACACGATGCTCCTAGAGCTGTTTTGCTAGAGGAGGAAGAAGGGCACGGCTTGCTTGCTTCTTCTCCTTGTGTGGTGTCTAGAACTAGCTGGGATCAACCCTTTGCATGGGTGCCCCGGGGGGTTTATATAGGCCTACTCCCCGGGGGTACAATGGTAATCCGGCTGGGCGCGGGGCCCAGCCGTCTGTGACTACGCTCGCCGGCTGCTGGGGCCCGCCGGCTGCTGGGTCCCGCCGGCTGTCGGCCCCTCGATCGACAGGCAGGCCCCACTGTCCAGGACCTTGTCGGCGGCTGGTTATTGTTGCTCAATCTTGGTGACGTGGGCTTCGTCGAGGTAGGCGTGGCTACAGTGCCGCCGTCCGGCGGGCGATTGCTGTAGCCTCACCGCATCTTGTCTCCCTAATGGGGCGTCTCCTTCGAGGGAGACGGCAAGCCGGCTGCGGGGAGCCGGCTCTATCTTGGGCACACTGGGGGAGGCGTGGCCGCCTTCGGGTGTCTCTCTGCCCGAAGGGGCCCACCGCCCGTGGGCCATATTGGTAGTCCATCATGGATGACATCAGGGTCATCATGGCAACAGTGCTACGCCGGACGGGTCATGGCCACCCGTACGGCGCGCTGTGCCGGTCGTGCTCCGGGATTCGGGGGTGGCAGGCTTCACTCTAGCCACGCCCCGTCACATCGCCGTTAGGTGGATGCAAACTTTGAGGGTACGGTCTCGACCACTTAGTGGGAGCCGGCTTCTTGGAGTCGGCCTTCTCGCGGCCGGCTTCTCGAAGCCAGCCTTCCCGTGGCTTTCTTCGCGAGGGCTAATGTCGGGCCGCCTTCCGATAGCCGGCCTGGGTGACAGCCAGCAAGGGGAAGGCGGCCCCACGTCTTGGATCCTTGAGAGCCAGACGGGCTCGTAATTTTTTTAGAAGGGCTAGGGGAAGCCGGCTAGGCTACCCATGGCTATTTACTCCGTCAACCCCCAATCCTTCTAAAGGAGAGCGGGTGTGCCTCGTACCCTATCTAATAAGGGGACTGGGATTTCCAATTCATCCATTTCTCCGCGGGCTTCTGGAGTTCTACGGCCTCCAGCTGCACAATCTCACGCCCGCCTCCGTATTACATATTGCGGGTTTTGTCTCCCTTTGCGAGCTATTTTTAGGCGTTGAGGCTCATTTCGCGCTGTGGAAGAGGTTATTCTGCCTGGTGCCCCATTCTCGAGAGGGGTCCATATACCAAGTTGGCGGAGCCGAAGTATGGCGCATCGCCGGAACAGGATACCTATCCGGAACCCCAAAGAAGGCGTCCGAGGACTGGCCTTCGGAATGGTTTTACATAGATGACGCCCCGCTACCGGACCCTATCCGGGTCGGTCTCCCTGAGTTCAACAGTGCTCCATTGAAGAAACGCTTGAGCTGGCGTCCGCGGAGCTCTCAGAGAGAAAGCGATAGAGACGTCCTTTACCTGATGGGCCGGATAAGACTGTTGGCTCATTCTGGACTAACCATGATTGGAGTCATGGCCGCATGCATTATGCGGGGGGTGCAGCCGCTTCAATATAGAGGCCACCCCATGTGGGATTTCAACGGGGAGGATGACGCCACCCGTTACGGTCGTGAGGGGCCGGCCTCAGCCGCCACCCTAGTAAAGATCTTATCCTCTTTGTACAAGGGAGAAAAGGAGGAATTCCTCGGCGTCAACCCGCGGACTGGATTTACTATGTACGATCCTCCAAGTTGGGTAAGTGAACAATCGCAATTGCCCGTTTGTTTTATACTCCCACAGTTAGATATGTAGTCTAATGACTTCAATGCAGGAACTGCGATGGGAGGTAAAGGATATAAACAGCCGCCCTCCACAGCCCGAGGACCCAGAACGGTCCCTCGATCCGGACTCCGAAGAGGATCCAGACATATCGGTGGAGCTTATCGACCGGGTGTTCCATCAGCTAAGCAAGGACAATACCTTGGTAGCCATTACGGCTGATTACCCAGGGTTAATCCCGGCCTCCCAGGTGACAGAAACCGGAGTCTCATTCCCTTGAGAGAGATTCCATTCTCACGTATTCCGGTGTTTCTGACGACAACCGTGTTTTGCAAGGGAGATTTCCGAGGCAGGAGGCCGAACCTGCGGCGGCTAGCCAACGAGGGACCGCAGGGCCCCGTGGGGCAAAAAGGAATGTAGTCCGGACTGAGATGCCGGCGCAAAGGTATGATGCACCCTCTGTTTCCCTGGTGTTATTCCGTCAGGGCATATTAACGTCCGTGCTATCTTCAGAATGAAGAGACCTTGTCGGACTACATCCGTAGAGGTTGCCAATCGCACCTCCACCAACCAGGCTCCAACGTCTGGCCAGGAAGCGGAGGCGAGCACAAGGCACGCACCGGACGCTCCTCCGACAGAGGATGCGGACAGGCTGTCTGC
Source organism: Triticum urartu (assembly GCF_003073215.2). Classification (NCBI taxonomy): domain Eukaryota; kingdom Viridiplantae; phylum Streptophyta; class Magnoliopsida; order Poales; family Poaceae; genus Triticum; species Triticum urartu. The sequence continues at coordinate 23,695,177 of NC_053022.1, forward strand.
CACAAATTCTGAAGTGGAGAGTGCCATGAACCACAGGCGTCGCCGGACAGTTCTACGCGACGCTTGTTTCTCCCAAGAGGCTTTAGATGCCTTTAATTTGGGAGATGCGTACCTCCATGCCGCTCAAAATGGTTTAGCCAGAGCCACGGAGCAGTATGTAAAAGACATACGGGTAAGAAAATTTTGGTCAAATATATATATACCAGTAGCCCCCGAGACTTGAAACAGTTAGAGCAACTGATTGAAGGATCATTTAATATGCAGGTTCTTACAGAGAAGAATACCGTACTGTCCCAGGAGTTGAAAAAGTGCAAGGCCCAACTAGAGGCCGCACTAGCCGCAGCAGGGGAGCCCCAAGAGACCCCCTCAGGTAAGATACACTTCGAAAGATTAGTATTGTGCGGTGTGGGTGCAAATCTGACAAATCATATTGCAGATGGTGCCAGACTCGATCCGAAAAAGCAACAACTCTTACGCCGGCTAAAGGCCAGTGAGAGTATGTTGACAAAGGTGAGGCGAGAGAAGAATGATCTTCAGGATGCCAACACCAAGCTGGACGTCGAACTTAAAGATGTTCGTGGCCAGCTGTCGGACTCCAAGAAGGAGAATCAGCGGCTTCGACGCGGCATATTTAGTAAGTGCTTGAACGAACTTTGAAAAAAAAGTTCGGCGAGGAAGTTGACTAACATAGTAATGTTTGTAGGTATGCTCACAGGTCGTCCTGTAGAGGAGATGCCCGGTTCTACGGGTGACCTTCTTCCCTAATTCTTGCAACTGCACGAGCAAATTCGGCAGGCGATGCGAGGCGTTGCCCAAGCCTTATGGCTTGCCCACTCCATGCCCGAGGGCCCTGGAGAGCTTGCGGAGAAGCTGAAGGGAGCTCGGCGGCACCTCCGGTTGTGGAAGATATCGGCCTGCCGACAAGGCGCTAGGGAGGCCTAGGCCATGGTGAAGACCCGTTTTACGAAGTCTGACCCAAACCACATGGCCGAGGTCGGACCAGTGGGGCCTGACAGGAAGGAGATCCCTGTAAGCTTAGTATATGGCCAAGTAGAGTTGGCCGCAAAGTATTCCCAGTAGGACTGTAAATTAGACAGCCTGTTATATGGTATAGAAGAGGAATACAATCAGTCAGAATGACTATGTAATTTTGAATTGACATGTGTAATGCCTTCTAGCCGGATTGTAGATCGTTTGTCGTTGCCGACCTTTTCGCTTCAACCTCGGGACCTGACGGTCGGAGTGTGTCCGAATACCATAGCGGTTATATAAGAACCAGGGTATGCGTGGAGACCAGGCGTAGGGGTCATTGGTGCTTTATCAGACAAGTGCCCAACTAGTTATGTTATATTACATGGTTAGTAAGAAACATCTTCCAGAGAGAATAGTTCCGTTAGGGGTTCCTTTCGCTGGGAGGCATGCCCTAAAGTGCATGTCCGGACTGCGTGAAAAGACGCAGAAAAAAGCATCTGGGGGCGCATAAAATGAGTAAAAAGATCATCTTTTATTTCACCGACCGAATATTCCCTTAAGAACGCTAGCTTTCGGCTTCAGCCAGTCTGAGGTACACATCCGGCTGACCCGACAGTAACATCGTAGAGGTGCTCCCTTTACCGCCTAGCCGAACAATCGGGAACGTAGGGGTAAGCACAGGAGCCAGGCAACCCAGCTTGGCCAAAACTTAAGTCATATTGATGCATATAATGGTGAAGAAAAAGGTACATGCGGAAGTTTGACGCATGTGTTGGGCGTGAAGCCCGTATAAATAAGCTTCTGTTAAAGAAGCCCCCAGGTTTAATGAGCGCGAGTGGCGCGTCACTAGATGAGCCTTTAAGGGCTATAAAAGAAAAGAGGGGAAGGAGAGAAATGTAAGACAGAAAAATGCAAAAAATGGATAGAGGAAGGAGACGAACACAGAGTCCGGCGCTAGGCATAGAATCTTCGGAGACGGGTGGCGTTCCAAGGGTTCGGCTCGAGTCGGTTATCCGACGCATCTCGCAGGCGGTACGCCCCACCAGTCAGGACTTGGTCGATTATGAATGGACCTTCCCACTTGGGCTTGAGTTTGTCCTTCTTCTTATCCGGCAGGCGTAGAACTAGTTCGCCAACATTGTAATTTTTGGCCCGTACTTCTCTGCTTCGATATCTTCGGGCCTGCTGTTGATAAAATGCGGAACGGGCTTTTGCCATGTCACGCTCCTCCTCCAAGGCGTCCAAGTTGTCCTGTCGATCGAGCTCGGCTTCTCCTTCTTCATACATGCGCACTCTAGGTGAGTCATGAATTATGTCGCAGGGCAGAACTGCCTCTGCGCCGTACACCATAAAAAATGGTGTGTATCCGGTGGTGTGATTTGGCGTGGTCCGCAGCCCCCATAGCACGGAGTCGAGCTCCTCTACCCAGTGTGTGTTAGATTCCTTGAGGGACCGCACCAGGCTGGGTTTAATGCCGCTCATGATAAGACCATTTGCATGTTCGACCTGGCCGTTGGTTTGTGGGTGATAGACGGAAGCATAATCGAGCTTGATGCCCATGTTTTTGCACCAGAGTTTTACCTCGTCGGTGGTAAAGTTTGTACCGTTATCGGTTATGATGCTATGGGGGATGCCATAACGGTGTACAACCCCGGATATGAAGTCTATCACAGGTCCGGATTCGGCCGTTTTAATAGGCTTGGCTTCTATCCATTTGGTGAACTTATCCACCATGACCAGTAAGTATTTTTTCCTATCGGTCCCACCTTTAAGGGGTCTGACCATGTCAAGCCCCCAGACCGCAAAAGGCCAGGTGATGGGTATAGTTTGGAGTGCAGTGGGTGGCATATGGCTTTGGTTGGCAAAAAGTTGGCAACCAACGCATCGTTGGACTAGGTCCTGAGCGTCTGCCCGGGTCGTCGGCCAAAAAAAGCCTGTACGGAAAGCCTTGCTAACAAGGGACCGAGCAGCGGCGTGGTGACCACCGAGTCCGGCATGAATTTCAGCCAGAAGGTTCCGCCCTTCCTCTTCGGAGATGCACCTTTGAAGGACTCTGGTAGTGCTTTTCTTATAAAGCTCTCCCTCATGGACTCTATAGGCTTCAGATCACCGCACTATGCAGCGGGCCTCGTTTTGGTCCTCCGGGAGTTCCTGCCTAGTAAGGTAGGCTAGGAATGGTTATGTCCACAGGGCGATAACCGCCATTATTACGTGGGCTGAAGGTGTAATTTCATTGGCAGAGCCTCCAATTATGTCAGATTGTTCGGCGTCGAGTGGTGCGGCTGGGTCCGGGCTGTTATTTGCGGGTTACCCCTCCCATGCTACGGATGGTTTGAACAATCTTTCCAAAAAGATGTTGGGGGGGACTGCATCGCACAGTATTTTTGTACTATGGACGCCAAGTCAGCGAAGCGTGTAATATCACGATGACTTACGGTGTTAAGGATTCCTTCGTCCGTGCAATTACTGCAGAAAATTGAGATTGCGTCTCCCTCGCGGCAATCCTTTATCCTGTTCATAACCAGGAGGAATCTAGCCCAGTAATGATGTACTGTTTCCTTGGGCCTCTGCCTGATTTGGGAGAGATCGCTTATGTTCGGGTGGGCGGGTGTCGTTGAATCTGAAACCTCACCCAATCCAAGATTCGGAGGCCGAAGAGTTTCCGAACTCTGAAGTTTGGATTCTTGGATGTTTTCCAATGAATCTAGCCCGTTGCCTGATCCTAAGCTCAGGTCTTGAGTTACATCCTCCCCTCCGCGGGTATCCGGCTTGGAGGGGTCAGGAATTCGGACGTAGCTAGTCCTTAAAATAGATGAAGGGTCGCCGCACTGCGCCTCTACCACGGCAACATGGTGGGTGACTTGGGGAGTGTTAATTTCTCTTAGATCGGGTTTAAGCCCAACCTGGTCGTAATCCGTAGCGACCACCAGGGCGGCGATGCGATCCAAGAGCTCGTTTACGGAAGAGAGCTCCATTGGATCTAGCTGCTCGACGAGCTCCGAGCTGACGTGTAGGTTGCTTTTGATGACCCGAGAGGTCACCGTCGGCACAACAGCCGAACAGGCGGTCATGAGGAAACCACCTAGCCGGAGTGTTTGGCCGACAGCCAAGGCTCCCTTAGCAACGGCACCGTCTTTAAAGACGGGAGGAGGCATCCTTCCTGATTGCGACGGCACAGAGGAACTCTCAATGAAAGCACCAATGTCGGTGTCAAAACCGGCGGATCTCGGGTAGGGGGTCCCGAACTGTGCGTCAAGGCCGGATGGTAACAGGAGACAAGGGACACAATGTTTTTACCCAGGTTCGGGCCCTCTCGATGGAGGTAATACCCTACTCCTGCTTGATTAATATTGATGATATGGGTTGTACAAGAGTAGATCTACCACGAGATCAAGGAGGCTAAACCCTAGAAGCTAGCCTATGGTATGATTGTTGTATATGGAGTTTATGTCCTACGGACTACAACCCTCCGGTTTATATAGACACCGGATAGGGTTAGGGTTACACAGAGTCGGTTACAATGGTAGGAGATCTTGAATATCCGCATCGCCAAGCTTTCCTTCCACGCCATGGAAAGTCCCATCCGGACACGGGACGAAGTCTTCAATCTTGTATCTTCATAGTCCAGGAGTCCGGCTGAAAGTATAGTCCGGCTACCCGAACACCCCCTAATCCAGGACTCCCTCACCCCCTTTCCTTCTCTCCTTCTCTCCCTTCCTTCTCCTCTCCTACTCCTACTTGGAAGGGAGGAGTCCTACTCCCGGTGGGAGTAGGACTCCTCATGGGGCGCGCCATACGAGGCTGGCCCCTCCCCCTCCTCCAATCATTTATATACAGGGAGGGGGGCACCCCTTGGGGACACAACAATTGATCATTGATATCTTAGCACTAGTAGAAAAAGGGTCAAATGTGAAGCACATTAGTGCCGGTTTGAATTTGAGCCGGCACTAATGTGTCCATTAGTGCCGGTTCCAATGGCTAGTTGGGCGGGCATCATTAGTACCGGTTCGTGGGCAACATTTAGTGCCGGTTCATGCCACGAACTGGTACTAATGAGGCTGTGTCAGGCTATGGTCAGGCTGGGGCCCCCACGAAGACCTTTAGTACCGGTTCATGCCATGAACCGGTACTAGATTTTCTTAGTAAGCTGAATTTTAGTCCCACCTCGCCAAGAGAGAGGCAGTATGAGCGGTTTATAAGCCGTGAGTGCACAGACAATGACGAAGAGGCGCAATGCTCACCTGCATGTTGATTAGCTTCAAGCCTTTCGAAATATTGCACTAAGCTATGTGCATTGCACCTCTTTTTATTTTTAATAACTTATTTGAACTCCGGACTTCTTTTGTGTTCAGTATGCAACATTCAAAGTGACGTCATCAATTGCCAACATGTTCTGACATCATTTGTTGTTTTTCGGTCATTTACCTAATTGTTTAGAGAGCTAAATGACCGTGAAATTGAAAATCACTACAAAATGAATTCTGAAAATGTTGAAACTTGGCATGGTATCATCATTTCACCCGCATAGCATGTGCGAAAGAGTAGAGAGGGTCACGGCAAAAACTGGACGCACTTCGTGTACAAACTGGACAAACTCTTTCGGAGTATCAGGGTTTCGGACGAGAACTCATCTGTTACACGGGCACTTCAATGTTTTTTAAACTTATTTGAACTTCGGACTTCTTTTGTGTTCAGTATGCAGCATTCAAAGCGACGTCATCAATTTCCAACATGTTCTGACATCATTTGTTGTTTTTCGGTCATTTACCTAATTGTTTAGAGAGCTAAATGACCGTGAAATTGAAAATCACTACAAATGAATTCTGAAAATGTTGAAACTTGGCATGGTATCATCATTTCACCCACATAGCATGTGTGAAAGAGTAGAGAGGGTCATGACAAAAACTGGACAGACTTCGTGTACAAACTGGACAAACTCTTTCGGAGTATCAGGGTTCCGGACGAGAACTCATCTGTTACACGGGCACTTCAATGTTTTTTAAAATTATTTGAACTCCGGACTTCTTTTGTGTTTAGTATGCAGCATTCGAAGCGACGTCATCAATTTCCAACATGTTCTGACATCATTTGTTGTTTTTCGGTCATTTACCTAATAGTTTAGAGAGCTAAATGACCGTGAAATTGAAAATCACTACAAAATGAATTCTGAAAATGTTGAAACTTGACATGGTATCATCATTTCACCGGCATAGCATGTGCGAAAGAGTAGAGAGGGTCACGGCAAAAACTGGACGCACTTCGTGTACAAACTGGAAATAAAAGAAAATAAATAGAAGAAAAGAAATAATACAGAAAATAAAAAAACTATACAAAAAATTACTAAAAAATAAATAGAAGAAAATAAATAATGCAGAAAAGAAAAAAACTATATAAAAAATTACTCCAATATAAATAGAAGAAAATAAATAATGCAGAAAAGAAAAAACTATATAAAAATTTGTTGGCGCGCTGCCCAGTGGGCCTGCCAGACCTAGGGTGTGCAAATGCAGGCCCAGATGGGCCAGCAGACTCACAGGGCAGCGCGCCCTAGTTAGGCCCAGAAGCCTGCTATATAGAGAAGCTCGAAGGAGCAGCCACGGCTGGGTTTATAAATCAGTGCGTCTGCCCTTCGCTCGGCGAGGTGGGACTAAACATTGTGCACCGCCGGTGGCAGCGCACAACCATTAGTACCGGTTGGTGGCTCCAACCGGTACTAAAGGGGGGGGGGTCTTTAGTACCGGTTCGTGGCACAAAGCGGTACTAAAGGGGTCGTTTCCCGCCCCTTGGCCTGGCGAAAATTGGCCTTTAGTACCGGTTAGTGGCTCCAACCGGTGCTAAAGACCCCTCCTATATAAATGTCACTTACAAAAAAATCAGTTTCATCGACCACCAGTACTTCTTCTCAATCCAACTTCTTCGCCGCGCCCGTCGCCCATTGCGCGTCGCCCTCGCCACCCCCGCCGCCCGTCGTCGCCGTCACCGCCGTCGCCCACGCCACCCGTCGTCGCCGTCACCGCCGTCGCCCCCGCCACCCGTCGTCGCCGTCACCGCCGTCGCCCCCGCGCGCCGCCCCCGTCGCCGCCGCCTGTCGCCCGCCGCGCCCGTCCTTGTCGTCGCCCGTACGCCGCCGCCCCCCGCTCGTACACACACACATACACACACACACACGCGCACACACACACACAGAGACACACACACACACCACACACCACACACACACACACATTGTTTTTACTTATTTTCTATTTTCTGTTGTTTAGATTAATGTTAGATAAATTACGTAGATAATAATGTTAGAATGTTAATGTTAGATGAATTATATAGAAAAGATGTTAAGTATTAATGTCAAATATATTTTCCATGAATTAGAACAAGTTGAACTAGTTGAATTAGTATAGCTAGATATTAATTAGGTATATATATGAGATTTGAACTAGTTGAATTAATATAACTAGTTTATTTTTAGTATGAAAATTAATAGAACAAGTTTATTTTTAGTAAAAAAATTAGGTATATGAGATTTGATGATCTAATCAAAATATTACTATATAGAACTACCTACTTTATTTTAGTAAGAAATTAATAGAACTAGTTTATTTTTAGTAAATGCTTAGTTGAATTAATAGAACTAGTTTATTTAGTTGAATTAATAGAACTAGTAAGTGTTTAATGTTTCACCTATATATGAACATATGTTAGATATTAATGTCAAATGTTAGATGAATTAGATATAAATTATATGTTTGGTATATATTTAATTTAGTTATATGAGATTTCATTATCTAATTAACATTTTATTATATAGAACTACCTACCTTATTTTTAGTAAGAAAATTAATAGAACTAGTTTAGTTGAATTAATTAGTTGAACTAGTTAGTTCAATTAGTTCAATTAATTAGGTATATTCTTCGTAAGTGCTTAGTTGAATTAGTTTAATTAATTAGTTGAACTAGTTGAATTAACAGAATTAGTTGAATTAATAGAACTAATAAGTGTTTAATGTTTCACCTATGAACATAGGAATGTCGTCTGACGACGAACACGATTTCATTATGTGCGAATACTGCGAAGACCAGCGCGGCCTGTGCTGCAGAAATTTTCTAGTTGATGATAGACGCTTCAGCATCAAGCTGGATGAGAACTTCGAAGTGGATACAGTAAGTCACAACGACAAGTCTTTTTTCGTAATTAAGCATGACTTATGCTTCATTTGCTTCAACTTTTAATTTTAATTTTTCACTATTCTACTAGCGTATCCCCTGCCATGCAAGAATTTTTGTCTTGGATAAGATAGGTTTCAGTCCTAATGAAACTATGGAGACAAAAAGAGTTTACTTGAAGACCGAGCATGGTTATACCTTCAACGTCAAATTATACAATGCAGACACATACACCTATTTTGAATGCAAAACTTGGCAAGCACTATGCAAGGCTTATGCATTTGAGCCTGATATGGTTATCACCTTTGATATTCGTCCGGAAGATGATATTGAAGGTAATAGAGACATCTGGGTCGATGTGCAGACGCCTCCAGTTCTACCATTATGTGAGTTTCTCAACCATATTTATGTCTTCGATATGAGATTATTTGAACCAATTGAATAATTAATAGATCTCAATTTATATTGACAGCTTACTTCCAATCAAACAAACATGTCCGGCGCTTGGTAGACAGGACTGTCCACTGTCCCGGGGCTGAACCAAACTGCGAGGAGACAAGTCATTATGTTTCATGGCTTGAGGATCTTGATGCTGTCAAGACAAATTTCTTTCCTGCACTTAGAAATGTTAGTACTCAAAATGTGCAACCAATAGTGTTCGTACTGAACTACGGTCACATATATTTAGGAAAGATGGTAAGATTTCTACTATTTCTCCTCAGTGCATCTTTTGCATACATTATTTTTTTAAGCTAAACTTCATTGCTAAGTATGTTACTATACGATGTTCTTCAACAGGGACTCCCGATGAATGTTGTGCCTAATTGGATCGAGACTAAAGGTACCATGAATATTGTTAGCTTACGGCCAAGATATCCTACAATGCACTTTAGTGCATTCAGGATTTCTAATAGCGAGGAATGCTTAATAGTAAAAGACTGGAGCAAAATTGTGAATGATCACAGAGAAGTACTAGGGGGCAGCAATCAGAAGCGCAACCCATGATTAGGAGACAGGTTCATCTGCATGCTCCATATGATGAATCAGCAAAGCTATACATGTTCTATGCTATTTTACCTGAGAGAGAGCAGAAGGAGTGATTAATTAGCTAGTTCATGCTCTTAGTACTTGTCCTCTCATGTCCGTGTTCTTCGTCCTGAACTTAATCTCAAAGAGTGATTTGCTTTTGTGGTGTTATGAACGCTTATAATATCATTACCATGTTGAAGTCGATGATATCTTTGTTATGAAAACCGTTGGTGATGATATATATGATGCAAGAGTTTTTATATTAATTAATATGACGATGATGATGATGAGTTATTATATCATTTATGAAAGAAATTGCATATTAGTTTCAACTGGATGGATTCTAGCTAAGTGATTAAGTATATGCCATATCCATATTACCTCGATCACTTAAGTAGGTGATCAAGTATATATAATATGGATATGACATATACTTGATGACTTAGCTAGGATCCACGCATCCAGTCAAACTAATCACCTAATAATTTAACAACTCATTATAATGTAAAACAATCACTAAATTAAATTGAAAACACAAAATTAAAGTAAAAACAAAAAATAAAACCAAAACACACCCAAACATTTAGTACCGGTTGGTGTTACCAACCGGTACTAATGTCCTACGCGCCCACGGAGCTGGCTCGTGCCACGTGGTTTCCCTTTAGCACCGGTTCATGCTGAACCGGTACTAAGGGGGGGGGGGCTTTAGTGCCTACAATTTAGTGCCGGTTACCGAACCGGCACTAAAGGGCCTTATGAACTGGTGCTATTGCCCGGTTCTGTACTAGTGTAGCCGTGTGCGGTGCCCCCTCCAGCATAGTCCACCTCGGTCATATTGTAGCGGTGCTTAGGCGAAGCCCTGCGTCGGTAGCTTCATCAACACCGTCACCACGCCATCGTGCTGACGAAGCTCTTCCCAAAGCTCTTCTGCGGGATCGTGAGTTCGCGGGACGTCACCGAGCTGAACGTGTGCTGAACGCGGAGGTGCCGTATGTTCGGTACTGAGGATCGATTGATCGTGAAGACGTACGACTACATCAACCGCGTTGTCATAATGCTTCTGCTTACGGTCTACGAGGGTACGTAGACGATACTCTCCCCTCTCGTTGTTATGCATCACCATGATCTTGCGTGTGCGTAGGAATTTTTTTGAAATTACTGAAGGAAATATGCCCTAGAGGCAATAATAATGTTATTATTTTATTTCCTCATATCATGATAAATGTTTATTATTCATGCTAGAATTGTATTATCCGGAAACATAATACTTGTGTGAATACTAGTATGCCTCTACTTGACTAGCTTGTTAATCAAAGATGGTTATGTTTCCTAACCATAGACATGTGTTGTCATTTGATTAATGGGATCACATCATTAGGAGAATGATGTGATTGACATGACCCATTCCATTAGCTTAGCACCCGATCGTTTAATATGTTGCTATTGCTTTCTTCATGACTTAGAAATGTTCCTATGACTATGAGATTATGCAACTCCCGTTTGCCGGAGGAACACTTTGTGTGCTACCAAACGTCACAACGTAACTGGGTGATTATAAGGGAGCTCTACAGGTGTCTCGAAAGGTACATGTTGGGTTGGCGTATTTCGAGATTAGGATTTGTCACTCCGATTGTCGGAGAGGTATCTCTGGGCCGTCTCGGTAATGCACATCACATAAGCCTTGCAAGCATTACAACTAATGACTTAGTTGCAAGATGATGTATTACGAAACGAGTAAAGAGACTTGCTAGTAACGAGATTGAACTAGGTATTGAGATACCAACGATCGAATCTCGAGCAAGTAACATACTGATGACAAAGGGAACAAGGTATGTTGTTATGCGGTCTGACCGATAAAGATCTTCGTAGAATATGTGGGAGCCAATATGAGCATCCAGGTTCCGCTATTGGTTATTGACCGGAGACGTGTCTCGGTCATGTCTACATTGTTCTCGAACCCGTAGGGTCCGCACGCTTAAGGTTTTGATGACAGTTATATGATGAGTTTATGCATTTTGATGTACCGAAGTTTGTTTGGAGTCCTGGATGTGATCACGGACATGACGAGGAGTCTCGAAATGGTCGAGACATAAATATTGATATATTGGAAGCCTATATTTGGATATCAGAAGTGTTCCGGGTGAAATCGGGATTTTACCGGAGTACCGGGAGGTTACCGGAACCCCCCGGGAGGTATATGGGCCTTAGTGGGCTTTAGTGGAAGAGAGGAGAGGTGGCCAGGGCTGGGCCGCGTGCCCCTCCCCCCTAGTCCGAATAGGACAAGGAGAAGGGGGCGGCGCCCCCCCTTCCTTCTCTCTCTCCTCTTTCGCCCTCCCGAATCCTATTCCAACTAGAAAGGGGGGGGGGAATCCTACTCCCGGTGGGAGTAGGACTCCTCCTGGCACGCCCTCCTCCTGGCCGGCCGCACCTCCCCCTGCTCGTTTATACACAGGGGCAGGGGGCACCCCTAGACACACAAGTTGATCCACGTGATCATATTCTTAGCCGTGTGCGGTGCCCCCTTCCACCATAATCCTCGATAATATTGTAGCGGTGCTTAGGCGAAGCCCTGCGACGGTAGTACATCAAGATCGTCACCACGCCGTCGTGCTGACGGAACTCTTCCCCGACACTTTGCTGGATCGGAGTCCGGGGATCGTCATCGAGCTGAACATGTGCTAGAACTCGGAGGTGTCGTAGTTTCGGTGCTTGATCGATCGGGCCGTGAAGACGTACGACTACATCAACCACGTTGTGCTAACGCTTCCGCTGTCGGTCTACAAGGGTACGTAGATCACACTCTCCCCTCTCGTTGCTATGCATCACCATGATCTTGCGTCTGTGTAGGAAATTTTTTGAAATTACTACGTTCCCCAACAGCAGTATCAGAGCCTAGGTTTTATGTGTTGATGTTATATGCACGAGTAGAACACAAGTGAGTTGTGGGCGATATAAGTCATACTGCTTACCAGCATGTCATACTTTGGTTCGGCGGTATTGTTGGACGAAGCGGCCCGGACCGACATTACGTGTACACTTACGCGAGACCTGTTCTCCCGACGTGCTTTGCACAAAGGTGGCTAGCGGGTGACAGTTTCTCCAACTTTAGTTGAACCGAGTGTGGCTACGCCCGGTCCTTGCAAAGGTTAAAACAACACGAACTTGACAAACTATCGTTGTGGTTTTGATGCGTAGGTAAGATTGGTTCTTGCTTAATCCCGTAGCAGCCACGTAAAACTTGCAACAACAAAGTAGAGGACGTCTAACTTGTTTTTGCAGCGCATGTTGTGATGTGATATGGTCAAGACATGATGCTAAATTTTATTGTATGAGATGATCTTGTTTTGTAACCGAGTTATCGGCAACTGGCAGGAGCCATATGGTTGTCGCTTTATTGTATGCAATGCAATCACGCTGTAATGCTTTACTTTATCACTAAGCGGTAGCGATAGTCGTGGAAGCACAAGATTGGCGAGATGACAACGATGCTACGATGGAGATCAAGGTGTCGCGCCGGTGACGATGGTGATCACGGCGGTGCTTCGAAGATGGAGATCACAAGCACAAGATGATGATGGCCATATCATATCACTTATATTGATTGCATGTGATGTTTATCTTTTATGCATCTTATCTTGCTTTGATTGACGGTAGCATTATAAGATGATCTCTCACTAATTATCAAGAAGTGTTCTCCCTGAGTATGCACCGTTGCGAAAGTTCTTCGTGCTGAGACACCACGTGATGATCGGGTGTGATAGGCTCTACGTTCAAATACAACGGGTGCAAAACAGTTGCACACGCGGAATACTCAGGTTATACTTGACGAGCCAAGCATATACAGATATGGCCTCGGAACACGGAGACCGAAAGGTCGAGCATGAATCATATAGTAGATATGATCAACATAGTGATGTTCACCAATGAAACTACTCCATCTCACGTGATGATCGGACATGGTTTAGTTGATTTGGATCACGTAATCACTTAGAGGATTAGAGGGATGTCTATCTAAGTGGGAGTTCTTTAAGTAATGTGATTAATTGAACCTAAATTTATCATGAAACTTAGTACCTGATAGTATCTTGCTTGTTTATGTTTGATTGTAGATAGATGGCCCGTGCTGTTGTTCCGTTGAATTTTAATGCGTTCCTTGAGAAAGCAAAGTTGAAAGATGATGGTACCAATTACACGGTGCACAGAAGAATTACGTCCTGGAAGCACCGCTGGGTGCCAGGCCTGCTGCCGGAGCAACACAAGATGTTATGAACGTCCGGCAGAGCAAAGCTGATGACTACTCGATAGTTCAGTGTGCCATGCTTTACGGCTTAGAATCGGGACTTCAACGACGTTTTGAACATCATGGAGCATATGAGATGTTGCAGGAGTTGAAGTTAATATTTCAAGCAAATACCCGGATTGAGAGATATGAAGTCTCCAATAAGTTCTACAGCTGCAAGATGGAGGAGAATAGTTCTCTCAGTGAACATATACTCAGAATGTCTGGGTACTACAATCACTTGATTCAACTGGGAGTTAATCTGCCGGATGATAGTGTCATTGATAGAATTCTTCAATCACTGCCACAAAGATACAAGAGCTTCGTGATGAACTATAATATGGAAGGGATGGATAAGACAATTCCCGAGCTCTTCGCAATGCTAAAGGCTGCGGAGGTAGAAATCAAGAAGGAGCATCAAGTGTTGATGGTCAACAAGACCACTAGTTTCAAGAAAAAGGGCAAAGGAAAGAAGAAGGGGAACTTCAAAAAGAACGGCAAGATAAAGTGTTTAGTAAAGCCCATAAACATCCAAAACAGATAATATAATAGCATGGAACAATCAAAAATTATTGATACATTGGGGACGTATCAGTGATCATGACGATGCTTTGGAGATGGAGATCAAAGGCACAAGATGATGATGGCCATATCATATCACTTATATTGATTGCATGTGATGATTATCCTTTATGCATCTTATTCTGCTTTGATTGATGGTAGCATTGTAAGATGATATCTCACTAAAAAAATTCAAGGTACAAGTGTTCTCCCTGAGAATGCACCGTTGCAAAAGTTCGTCGTGCCGAAACACCATGTGATGATCGGGTGTGATAAGCTCAATGTTCTTATACAACGGGTGCAAGCCAGTTTTGCACACGCAGAATACACGGGTTAAACTTGACGAGCCTAGCATATACAAATATGGCCTCAGAACACTGAGACCGAAAGGTCGAGCGTGAATCATATAGTAGATATTATCAACATAGTGATGTTCACCTTTGAAAACTACTCCATTTCACGTGATGATCGGTTATGGTTTAGTTGATTTGGATCACGTGATCACTTAGATGATTAGAGGGATATCTATATAAGTGTGAGTTCTTAAGTAAATACGACTAATTGAACTTAAATTTATCATGAACTTAGTCCCTGATAGTATTTTGCTTTTCTATGTTGTTGTGGATAGATGGCCCGTGCTGTTGTTCCGTTGAATTTTAATGCGTTCCTTGAGAAAGCGAAGTTGAAAGATGATGGTAGCAATTACACGCACTGGGTCCATAACTTGAGGATTATCCTCATTCCTGCATAGAAGAATTACGTCCTGGAAGCACCGCTAGGTGCCAGGCCTGCTGTAGATGCTACTGATGACGTTAAGAATGTCTGGCAGAGCAAAGCTGATGACTACTCTATAGTTCAGTGTGCCATGCTTTACGGCTTAGAACCGGGACTTCAACGATGTTTTGAACGTCATGGAGCATATGAGATGTTCCAGGAGTTGAAGTTGATATTTCAAGCAAATGCCCGGTCTGAGAGATATGAAGTCTCCAATAAGTTCTACAGCTGCAAGATGGAGGAGAATAGTTCTCTCAGTGAACATATACTCAGAATGGTCTGGGTACTACAATCACTTGATTCAACTGGGAGTTAATCTGCCAGATGATAGTGTCATTGATAGAATTCTTCAATCACTGCCACGAAGATACAAGAGCTTCGTGATGAACTATAATATGGAAGGGATGGATAAGACAATTCTCGAGCTCTTCGCAATGCTAAAGGCTGCGGAGGTAGAAATCAAGAAGGAGCATCAAGTGTTGATGGTCAACAAGACCACCAGTTTCTAGAAAAAAAGGCAAAGGGAAGAAGAAGGGGAACTTCAAAAAGAATGGCAAACATGTGGCTGCTCAGGAGAAGAAACCCAAGTCTAGACCTAAGACTGAGACTGAGTGCTTCTACTACAAACAGACTGGGCACTGGAAGTGGAACTGCCCCAAGTATTTGCGGATAAGAAGGATGGTAAGGTGAACAAAGGAATATGTGATATACATGTTATTGATGTGTACCTTACTAGAGCTCGCAGTAGCACCTGGGTATTTGATACTGGTTCTGTTGCTAATATTTGCAACTCGAAACAGGGACTACAGATTGAGCGAAGATTAGCTAAGGACAAGGTGACGATGCGTGTGGGAAATGGTTCCAAAGTCGATGTGATCGCCGTCGGCATGCTACCTCTACATCTACCTTCAGGATTAATTTTAGACCTAAATAATTGTTATTTGCTGCCAGCGTTAAGCATGAACATTATATCTGGATCTTGTTTGATGCGAGACGATTATTCATTTAAATATGAGAATAATGGTTGTTCTGTTTATATGAGTAATATCTTTTATGGTCATGCACTCTTGAGGAATGGTCTATTTGTGTTGAATCTCGATAGTAGTAATACACATATTCATAATGTTGAAGCCAAAAGATGCAGAGTTGATAATGATAGTGCAACTTATTTGTGGCACTGCCGTTTAGGTCATATTGGTGTAAAGCGCATGAAGAAACTCCATACTGATGGACTTCCGCAAGCTCTTGATTATGAATCACTTGGTACTTGCGAACCATGCCTCATGGGCAAGATGACTAAAACGTCGTTCTCCGGAACAATGGAGCGAGCAACAGATTTATTGGAAATCATACATACTGATGTATGTGGTCCAATGAATACTGAGGCTCACGGCGGGCATCGTTATTTTCTCACCTTCACAGATGATTTGAACAGATATGGATATATCTACTTAATGAAACATAAGTCTGAAACATTTGAAAAGTTCAAAGAATTTCAGAGTCAAGTGGAAAATCACCGTAACGAGAAAATAAAGTTTCTACGATCTAATCGTGGAGGAGAATATTTGAGTTACGAGTTTGGTATGCATTTGAAACAATGTGGAATAGTTTTGCAACTCACGCTACACGGAACACCACAGCGTAATGGTGTGTCCAAACGTCGTAATCGTACTTTACTAGATATGGTGCGATCTATGATGTCTCTTACTGATTTACTGCTATCGTTTTGGGGTTATGCTTTAGAGACGGCTGCATTCACGTTAAATAGGGCACCATTGAAATCCATTGAGATGACGCCTTATGGACTGTGGTTTGGCAAGAAACCAAAGTTGACGTTTCATAAAATTTGGGGTTGCGATGCTTATGTGAAAAAACTTCAACCTGATAAGCTCGAACCCAAATTGGAGAAATGCATCTTCATAGGATACCCAAAGGAAACTATTGGGTACACCTTCTATCACAGATCCGAAGGCAAGACATTTGTTGCTAAGAATGGATCCTTTCTAGAGAAGGAGTTTCTCTCGAAAGAAGTGAGTGGGAGGAAAGTAGAACTTGATGAGGTAACTGTACCTGCTCCCTTATTGGAAAGTAGTTCATCACAGAAACCGGTTCCTGTGACACCTACACCAATTAGTGAGGAAGCTAATGATGATCATCATGAAACTTCAGATCAAGTTACTATCGAACCTCATAGGTCAACTAGAGTAAGATCCACACCAGAGTGGTATGGTAATGCTATTCTGGAAGTCATGTTACTTGACCATGGTGAACCTACGAACTATGAAGAAGCAATGGTGAGCCCAGATTCTGCAAAATGGCTTGAGGCCATGAAATATGAGATGGGATCCATGTATGAGAACAAAGTGTGGACTTTGGTTGACTTGCCCGATGATCGGCAAGCCATCAAGAATAAATGGATCTTCAAGAAGAAGACTGACGCTGACGGTAATGTTACTATATACAAAGCTCCACTTGTTGCGAAAGGTTTTCGACAAGTTCAAGGGGTTGACTACGATGAGACTTTCTCACCTGTAGCGATGCTTAAGTCTGCCCGAATCATGTTAGCAATTGACGCATTTTATGATTATGAAATTTGGCAAATGGATGTCAAAACTGCATTCCTGAATGGATTTCTGGAAGAAGAGTTGTATATGATGCAACCAGAAGGTTTTTTCGATCCAAAGGGTGATAACAAAGTGTGGAAGCTCCAGCGATCCATTTATGGACTGGTGCAAGCCTCTCAGAGTTGGAATAAGCGTTTTGATAGTGTGATCAAAGCATATGGTTTTATACAGACTTTTGGAGAAGCCTGTATTTACAAGAAAGAGAGTGGGAGCTCTGTAGCATTTCTAATATTATATGTGGATGCCATATTGTTGATTGGAAATGATATAGAATTTCTGGATAGCATAAAAGGATACTTGAATAAGAGTTTTTCAATGAATGACCTCAGAGAAGTTGCTTATATATTGGGCATCAAGATCTATAGAGATAGATCAAGACGCTTAATTGGACTTTCAAAAAGCCCATACCTTGATAAAGTTTTGAAGGAGTTCAAAATGGATCAAGCAAAGAAAGGGTTCTTGTCTCTGTTACAAGGTGTGAAGTTGAGTAAGACTCAATGCCCGACCACTGCAGAAGATAAAGAGAAAATGAAAAGTGTTCCCTATGCTTCAGCCATAGGCTCTATCATGTATGCAATGCTGTGTACCAGACCTGATGTGTGCCTTGCTATTAGTTTAGCAGGGAGGTACCAAGGTAATCTAGGAGTGGATCACTAGACAATGGTCAAGAACATCCTGAAATACGTGAAAAGGACTAAGGATATGTTTCTCGTTTATGAAGGTGACAAAGAGCTCGTCGTAAATGGTTACGTCGATGCAAGCTTTGACACTGATCTAGACGATTCTAAATCGCAAACCGGATACGTGTTTATATTGAATGGTGGAGCTGTTAGTTGGAGCAGTTCTAAACAAAGCGTCGTGGTAGGATCTACGTGTGAAGCGGAGTACATAGCTGCTTCAGAAGAAACAAATGAAGGAGTCTGGATGAAGGAGTTCATATCCGATCTAGGTGTCATACCTAGTGCATCGGGTCCAATGAATATCTTTTGTGACAATACTGGTGCAATTGCCTTGGCAAAGGAATCCAGATTTCACAAGAGAACCAAGCACATCAAGAGACGCTTCAATTCCATCCAGGATCAAGTCCAGGTGGTAGACATAGAGATTTGCAAGATACATACGGAGCTGAATGCTGCAGACCCATTGACTGAGCCTCTTCCACGAGCAAAACATGATCAACACCAAGACTCCATGGGTGTTAGAATCATTACTGTGTAATCTAGATTATTGAATCTTGTGCAAGTGGGAGACTGAAGGAAATATGCCCTAGAGGCAATTATAAAGTTATTATTTATTTCCACATATCATGATAAATGTTTATTATTCATGCTAGAATTGTATTAACCGGAAACATAATACATGTGTGAATACATAGACAAACATAGTGTCACTAGTATGCCTCTACTTGACTAGCTCGTTGATCAAAGATGGTTGAGTTTCCTAGCCATAGACATGAGTTGTCATTTGATTAACGGGATCACATCATTAGGAGAATGATGTGATTGGCATGACCCATTCCGTTAGCTTAGCACTTGATCATTTAGTTTACTGCTATTGCTTTCTTCATGACTTATACATGTTCCTATGACTATGAGATTACGCAACTCCCGATTACCGGAAGAACCCTTTGTGTGCTACCAAACGTCACAACATAACTAGGTGAATATAAAGGTGCTCTACAGGTGTCTCTGATGGTGTTCGTTGAGTTGGCATAGATCGAGAATAGAATTTGTCACTCCGATTGTTGGAGAAGTATCTATGGGCCCTCTCGGGAATGCACATCACTATAAGCCTTGCAAGCAATGTGACTAATGATTTAGTTATAGGATGATGCATTACGGAACGAGTAAATAGACTTGCTGGTAATGAGATGGAACTAGGTATTGAGATACCGACGATCGAATCTCGGGCAAGTAACATACCGATGACAAAGGGAACAACGTATGTTGTTATGTGGTTTGACCGATAAAGATCTTTGTAGAATATGTAGGAACCAATATGAGCATCCAGGTTCCGCTATTGGTTATTTACTGGAGACGTGTCTCGCTCATGTATACATTGTTCTCGAACCCGTAGGGTCCGCACGCTTAAAGATCTGTGATGATCGGTATTATGAGTTTTTGTGTTTTGATGTACCGAAGGTAGTTCGGAGTCCCGGATATGATCATGAACATGACGAGGAGTCTTGAAATGGTTGATACATAAAGATCGATATATTGGACGACTATGTTCGGACACCGGAAGTGTTTTGGGAGGTTTCAGACATATACCGGAGTACCGGGGGGTTACCGGAACCCCCTGGGGAGTATATTGGGCCTAATGGGACTTAGTGGGAGAAGAGGAGGGGCGGCCAGGGCAGCCGCGCGGCCCCTCCACCTCTAGTCCGAATTGGACAAGGAGGGAGGGAGGCGCCCCCCTTTCCTTCTCTCCCTTCCTTCTCCTCTCCTACTCCTCCTTGGAAGGGGGTCCTACTCCCGGTGGGAGTAGGACTCCTCATGGGGCGCGCCATAGGACACCGGCCCCCTCCCCCTCCTCCAATCCTTTATATACAGGGTGGGGGGCACCCCTTGGAGACACAACAATTGATCATTAATCTCTTAGCTGTGTGTGGTGGCCCACTCCACCATAATCCACCTCGGTCATATCATAGCGGTGCTTAGGCGAAGCCCTGCGTCGGTAGCTTCATCAACATCGTCACCACGCCGTCGTGCTGACGAAGCTCTTCCCAAAGCTCTACTGGATCGTGAGTTCGCGGGACGTCACCGAGCTGAACGTGTGCTGAACGCGGAGGTGCCGTAGGTTCGGTACTGAGGATCGGTTGACCGTGAAGACGTACGACTACATCAACTGCGTTGTCATAACGCTTCCGCTTACGGTCTACGAGGGTACGTAGACAACACTCTCCCCTCTCGTTGCTATGCATCACCATGATCTTGCGTGTGCATAGGAATTTTTTTGAAATTACTATGTTCCCCAACACTAACATCCTTGAATAATGGTGTTCGATGATCCCACCTGAATACCTTCTCAAAAGCTTCGGCCTCCTTCACTGTGAACTACCTCCTCATCAACTTCTTCATCAGGACCTTTGTCATCCGGCTCCGATGCATAGCCACGGGAATAAGGGATGGAATGGCCCATTGTCTCTTGCACATGATATTTGTCGAGATCACCCACATTGTTGTCATGGAGATCAACTTCATTGTAATCGTCCTCATACTCATCATTCTCCTCTTGCAAAGATTTATTTTGGTTGTTTGAAATTGGGCTTAATGTTTGCCTCACTTGTTGAGTCAAAGAAGGTTCACTCATTTCATCTTGGTTCATGGGTGGGGGACTACTAGCAACAGACGGGGAGGCATTCCGGTTCAAGTCCAAATGCAAACTAGACTCAACCTTCTTCGTAGCAAATAACTAAAGAGCCTTGTCTACTTCAGCCACCGTCTCCTTGTATGCAACCCAACATTGCTCGGAGTTCACACTCATCGTCTTCCAACGGATGTGCATTTCAAAACCTATATTATGCCTTACCTCCAACTCAACGATATCACTTGGGTCCATCCAATTCAAATCTTTCCTCACTTGTTCCAAGACCTCCGCATAGCTAGGACTACTCTCGGACACCATAACACGCTCATCCGGGTCTGGTTCAATATTTCCTTTCAAGAAGGCGTCTTTGTCCACATGATGAACATAAACACACGTTCTTCACATCCCTAGTATAATTAAAACAACACAACGTAACATATATTCCATAAGTAATCATCCCAAGATTAAAACAAAATAAAAAGCCCTAACATATATATGAAACAATAACCCTTACCCCCACTAAACAATAACCATAAGCATAACCCTAACATACTAACAACCCTAACCCTAACCCCAACATAACACCACCCATAACCCTAACCCTAACATACTAAGAAGCCTAACCCTAGTAAATTGGGAAACAAACATCTCATATCTCCATACAAAATTCAAGATCCATAAAAAACTAGGGTTTCCCCAAACTAGCAACATATGAGCAAATGTGAGCATTTTTTGGATGAAAATGAGGGGATCGGAGGAGATTGCCTTGAGGAAGGGATTGGGTTCAAAATCCACAGACAAAATCTTCATATTTGAAAGATTTGGAGAAGGATTTGTGAGGGGGGAGAGGGGAAATCACGGGTGGGGGTGGGGTGTGGGGGGTGGGGGAGGGGGGACTAGCCTTCCCACTACTAACAGAATGTCCAGCACCTAAGAGCTAGGCGCTGCACATCACATGTGTGGTGCCTAGCTCCACGGCGCTGTACTGCTCGGTGCGGGGCCCATCTGTGCCACGCTGGCCAGATGTGCAGCGCCTGAGAGCTAAGCTCTGCACTTTGGAGTGCAGCGCCTGGCTGTCGGGCGTTACACGAAATGGTTTGTTGAGCGATTTTTTTGCCTAGAAAAAATGTTTATGAGTTGAAAAAATATTAAGGGATTAAAAATGTTCACTAATTCAGAAAATGTACGTGAATTTGAAAAATATTCTTGTAATTATAAAATGTTCATGAATTCAAAACGAGTTCACGAAAATGTAAAAGGTACATGAATTCAAAAGATGTTCCATAATTTATAAAGCCTTGACGAATTCGAAATGTTATTCATGAAATAAAAAAATACTTGTGAA
Source organism: Triticum urartu (assembly GCF_003073215.2). Classification (NCBI taxonomy): domain Eukaryota; kingdom Viridiplantae; phylum Streptophyta; class Magnoliopsida; order Poales; family Poaceae; genus Triticum; species Triticum urartu. The sequence goes on from NC_053022.1 coordinate 23,717,231, forward strand.
TTTTAAAAATGTTCATGAAGTTCAAAAAACGCCACGAATTAAAATAGTGCTTTGAGAAATATTTGTGAAAGTCAAAGTTTACGAATTCAAATCATCGTGGTTTCCAAAATATCCGCAATATTCAAAAACATTGATGAAATCAAATTTTCATGAAATTTTGAAAACCCGCGTAAGACATGAAATAAAATAGAAAAACCAAACAGGATAAAAAGCCAGCCCGGAAGCTCTGAAAAACTAGACGAGAAGCTCCCAGAACCTTCCTAAAACCATTCAAAGAGAACACTCAATAGCCGCTTCATGGGCCAGCCCGCTAGCGAGCGTGCGTAGACAGCTGCACAATAATGCTTGCCACGGGTGACACATAGCATTTGTGCATATTTAGCTTAAGGCACAGAATACTTCCCTGTTGGTCAGAAACGAGCACCCTGGAAGCTAATGGTCCGTGCAAATTGCAAAACCATAAAGCTCCTGACATTGATTTCGATCTCTTCTAATCTTTTAAGGTGAAGATCACCAAATTGAGGTAGAGCCATCGTGACAAGCAAGCAAACTAACACACAAGCAAACAAACAGCAAGCGGGCAAATAGAGGCAAATAGAGAAAGAGGGGGAGGATAGAGAGAGAGGGCGAATAAAACGGCAAGGGTGAAGTGTGGAAGAAGAAAACGAGAGGCAAATGGCAAATAACGTAATGCAGGAGATAAGGGTATGTGATGGGTACTTGGTATATTGACTTTTGCGTAGACCTCGCCGACAACGGCACCAGAAATCTTTCTTGCTACCTCTTGAGCACTGTGTTGGTTTTCCCCGAAGAGGAAGGGATGATGCAGCAAAGTAGCGTAAGTATTTCCCTCGGTTTTTGAGAACCAAGGTATCAATCCAGTAGGAGGCTACACACGAGTCCCTCGTACCTGCAGAAAACAAATAAATCCTCGCAACCAACGCGAATAGGGGTTGTCAATCCCTACACGGCCACTTACGAGGGTGAGATATGATAGATATGATAAGATAATATTTTTGGTATTTTTGTGATAAAGATGCAAAGTAAAATAAAGGCAAAGTAAAAAAGCAAAGGAAATAACTAACTAGTAGGAGATTAATATGATGAAGATAGACCCGGGGGCCATAGGTTTCACTAGTGGCTTCTCTCGAGAGCATAAGTATTCTACGGTGGGTGAACAAATTACTATTGAGCAATTGCTAGAATTGAGCATAGTTATGAGAATATCTAGGTATGATCATGTATATAGGCATCACATCCGAGACAAGCAGACTGACTCCTGCCTGCATCTACTACTATTACTCCACTCATCGACCGCTATCCAGCATGCATCTAGCATATTAAGTTAAAAACAGAGTAACGCCTTAAGCAAGATGACATGATGTAGAGGGATAGACTCATGCAATATGATGAAAAACCCCATCTTTTTATCCTCGATGGCAACAATACAATACGTGCCTTGCTTCCCCTACTGTCACTGGGAAAGGACACCGCAAGATTGAACCCAAAGCTAAGCACTTCTCCCATTGCAAGAAAGATCAATCTAGTAGGCCAAACCAAACTGATAATTCAAAGAGACTTGCAAAGATAACCAATCATACATAAAAGAATTCAGAGAAGATTCAAATATTCTTCATAGATAGACTTGATCATAAACCCACAATTCATCGGTCTCAACAAACACACCGCAAAAAGAAGATTACATCGAATAGTTCTTCACAAGAGAGGGGGAGAACATTGTATTGAGATCCAAAAAGAGAGAAGAAGCCATCTAGCTAATAACTATGGACCCGTAGGTCTGAGGTAAACTACTCACACTTCATCGGAGGGGCTATGGTGTTGATGTAGAAGCCCTCCGTGATCGATGCCCCCGCCGGTGGAGCTCCGGAACAGGCCCCAAGATGGGATCTCATGGATACAGAAAGTTGCGGCGGTGGAATTAGGTTTTTGACTCCGTATCTGATCGTTTGGGGGTACGTGGGGGTACGTAGGTATATATAGGAGGAAGGAGTACGTCGGTGGAGCAACTGGGGGCCCATGAGGGTGGAAGGCGCGCCTGGGGGGGGGGGGGTAGGCGCGCCCCCTACCTCGTGGCCTCCTATTTTGTGCCTTGACGTAGGGTCCAAGTCTCCTGTGTCTTGTTTGTTGAGAAAATCACGTTCCCGAAGGTTTCATTCTGTTTGGACTCCGTTTGATATTCCTTTTTCTTCGAAACCCTAAAACAGGCAAAAAAACAACAATTCTGGGCTGGGCCTCCAGTTAATAGGTTAGTCCCAAAAATAAAATAAAAGTGGATAATAAAGCCCAATAATGTCCAAAACAGTAGATAATATAGCATGGAGCAATCAAAAATTATAGATACGTTGGAGACGTATCAATATCATGTGGTGAATAAAAATATAGCTCCAAGTAAAGTTACCGATAGAAGTAGACGAAAAGAGGGGATGCCTTCCGGGGCATCCCCAAGCTTTGGCTTTTAGGTGTCCTTACATTATCTTGGGGGTGCCATGGGAATCCCCAAGCTGAGGCTCTTGCCACTCCTTGTTCCATAATCCATCAAATCTTTACCCAAAACTTGAGAACTTCACAACACAAAACTTAAAGTAGAAAATCTCGTGAGCTCCATTAGCGAAAGAAAACAAAAGACCACTTCAATGTACTGTAATGAACTCATTCTTTATTTATATTGGTGTTAAACCTATTGTATTCCAACTTCTCTATGGTTTATAAACTATTTTACTAGACACAGATTCGTCAAAATAAGCAAACAACACATGAAAAATAGAATCTGTCAAAAACAGAACAGTCTGTAGTAATCTGTAGCTAGCGCAAGATCTGGAACCCAAAAAATTCAAAAATAAATTTCTGGACGTGAGGAATTTATCTATTAATCATCTTCAAAAAGAATTAACTAACTATCACTTTCAAAATAAAAATGGCAGCAGTTCTCGTGAGCACTAAAGTTTCTGTTTTTTACAGCAAGATTAACAAGACATTCCCCAAGTCTTCCCAACGGTTCTACTTGGCACAAACACTAATTAAACACAAAAAACACAACCTAAACAGAGGCTAAATAAATTATTTATTAGTAAACAGGAGAAAAAAAGCAAGGAATAAAATAAAATTGGGTTGCCTCCCAACAAGCGCTATCGTTTAACGCCCCTAGCTAGGCATAACAAGCAAGGATAGATCTAGGTATTGCCATAATAATAAGATAGATCATTAAAACTCATTTCATATTCTCTACGTTCGGCAGCAAGTTTTCTTTGAGGCAAGAAAAAGTAATCAAAAGGGCTAAATTTAATGGGGTAAAAGTCCCCAAGATCAACCTTGGGAGGTATAGGTTCCTCCTTTGGTCCTTCGCATTGCACAACCAATTCATCATTGTAAGCATTCTTTTGACAGAACTTTGTGAGCCTATATTCAAGAGAATATCCTAGTTCATTATTTCGAATGGCAAAATCATCATTAAGCTCAGAAATTCTATCAACTAAAACATTGGAAGGAACCCTTTTTCTAAGATTTTCATTGAAAGCAACATAGTCTAGAGATTGAAAACACATTATTTCTTCTTTATCAAAAAGGATAGCCTCTATGGGAGGATGGCAAGCGTCCACCCTATAATGCACAAAGATTTCTTTGGCCTCTTTTATTATGAATCTAAACTCATGAGCCGAAAAGATAGTAGCGGCACGCTTAACAGAAGAATGCTCAATATTAGAAAATTCTAGGAAAATCCTTTGTATGCAAGGATGCATGTGCATGAATTGTCTTTCAAGTTCAACTACAAGCATGGCAATAGCGTCCGCAAGACTACTAGTTCTGTGAAGGATAGAACTACCCATAGAAGGTAAAGCACCGACACAAGTAAAGAAATCTTGAATAACTCCTTTTCCAATAATATTACCACTACCAACACGGAATTTTTTTGTATGTAAGATGGGTGGTTCTTTAGTAGGAGCATCAGAATTTTTCATGATATTATTATTGTCCATATCGACAATAATTTCCCCAATTTCACACATAACGGCAGAAGGTGCAAAGGGCAAAAAGAGGCAAATAGAGAAAGACAGGGAGGATAGAGAGAGAGAGGGCGAATAAAACGGCAAGGGTGAAGTGGGGGAGAGGAAAAGGCAAATGGCAAATAATGTAATGCGTGAGATAGGGATTGTGATGGGTACTTGGTATATTGACTTTTGCGTAGACTCCCCGACAACGGCGCCAGAAATCCTTCTTGCTACCTCTTGAGCATTGCGTTGGTATTCCCCGAAGAGGAAGGGATGATGCAGCAAAGTAGCATAAGTATTTCCCTCAGTTATTGAGAACCAAGGTATCAATCCAGTAGGAGGCTACGCGCGAGTCCCTCGTACCTGCACAAAAAAATAAATCCTCGCAAGCAACGCGATAAGGGGCTGTCAATCCCTACACGACCACTTACGAGAGTGAGATCTGATAGATATGATAAGATAATATTTTTGGTATTTTTATGATAAAGATGCAAAGTAAAATAAAAGCAAAGTAGAAAGCAAAGGAAATAACTAAGTATTGGAAGATTAATATGATGAAGATAGACCCGGGGGCCATAGCTTTCACTAGTGGCTTCTCTCAAGAGCATAAGTATTCTACGGTGGGTGAACAAATTACTGTTGAGCAATTGACAGTAGGTGTGATCATGTATATCGGCATCACGTCCGAGACAAGTAGACGGACTCCTGCCTGCATCTACTACTATTACTCCACTCATCGACCGCTACCCAGCATGCATCTAGAGTATTAAGTTAATGAAAACAGAATAACGCCTTAAGGAAGATGACATGATGTAGAGGGATAAACTCATGCAATATGATGAAAACCCCATCTTGTTATTGAAAGTGCAACTATCCCTAGGTGGTTTTGGTAATTCATAACAACATATAGCTCATGGGCTAATGCTATTCCAAGATGATTATTTCAGGAAAGCTCAATGATTGGCATGGCATCGATGTGAAAGTGGAACCCTCAAAATGCTAAGGACAAAGAATTGGCTCAAGCTCAAAAGTTCAAGACTCTTCATTTTATATTTTAGTGATCCAAGATCACATTGAGTGTTTAGGAAAAGCCAATACTATCAAGGAGGGATGAGGTGTTGCTTAATGAGCCTCTTGCTTTATGTGCTTGGTGATATGCTCCAAAATCCTCAACCACTTTTCCATAGCCACGAATGACCTAAACTCTAAGCCAAACTCGGTCATACAGATTCTTTCAATCTGGCGCCACCGAGTTTCACTTGTCATTTGACACTACCAAACCCTAGCAATTCGGTCCTACCGATAAGGATCTCGGTCCCACCGAGATGGGATTGCAAACTCTCTGTTTCCCTTTCATAACTTTTCGGTCTCACCGAAAGAGCGAATCGGTCCCACTGAGATTGCAATGTAAACTCTCTGTTTCCTTTTTGTAACATTTCGGTCTCACCGAAAGAGCAAATCGGTCCCACCGAGTTTACCTGACCAACTCTCTGGTTAGCTTATTACCAAACACGGTCTCAATGAGTTTGTGTAATCGGTCTCACCGAGATTACGTTATGCCCAAACCCTAACCGAATCGGTCCTACCGAGTTGCATGTCAGTCCCACCGAAAATCTCTAACGGTCACTAGGTTTACATTTCGGTCCGACCGAGTTTGTTGATTCGGTCCCACCGAGATTGGAAAACTGTGTAACGGTTGGATTTTGTGTGGAGGCTATATATACCCCTCCCACCTCCTCTTCACTCATGGGAGAGAAGCAATCAAAACACATACATCATTCCAACTCATATGTTCTGAGAAAGAACCACCTACTCATGTGTTGAGACCAAGATATTCCATTCCTACCATATGAATCTTGATCTCTAGCCTTCCCCAAGTTGCTTTCCACTCAAATCTTCTTTCCACCAGATCCAAATCCTATGAGAGAGAGTTGAGTGTTGGGGAGACTATCATTTGAAGCACAAGAGCAAGGAGTTCATCATCAACACACCATTTGTTACTTCTTGGAGAGTGGTGTCTCCTAGATTGGCTAGGTGTCACTTGGGAGCCTCCGACAAGATTGTGGAGTTGAACCAAGGAGTTTTTAAGGGCAAGGAGATCACCTACTTCGTGAAGATCTACCGCTAGTGAGGCAAGTCCTTCGTGGGCGATGGCCATGGTGGGATAGACAAGGTTGCTTCTTCGTGGACCCTTCGTGGGTTGAGCCCTCCGTGGACTCGCGCCACCATTACCCTTCGTGGGTTGAAGTCTCCATCAACATGGATGTAGGATAGCACCACCTATCCGAACCACGGGAAAAACATCCGTGTCTCCAATAGCGTTTGAATTCTCCAAACCCTTCCCTTTATATTCTTGCAAGTTGCATGCTTTACTTTCCGCTGCCAATATACTCTTTGCATGCTTGCTTGAATTGTGTGATGATTGCTTGACTTGTCCTAAGATAGCTAAAATCTTCCAAGAACTAAAATTGGGAAAAGGTTAAGTTTTTATTTGGTCAAGTAGTCTAATCCCCCCCCTCTAGACATACTTTCAATCCTACAAGTGGTATCAGAGCTTTGGTCTCCATTTGCCTTGATCTCCATAGCCTTTGGTGGTCATAGCCTTGGTTTCACAACCTAGGAGAGTATGGCGTCTAGCGAGGGAAATTATCACCGTAGAGGTCCTTACTTTGATGGTACTAATTTTGCTAGTTGGAAGCATAAAATGAAAATGCATATTCTTGGACATAACCCCGCCGTATGGGCTATTGTTTGTGTTGGTTTGCAAGGTGACTTCTTTGATGGGAGAGAACCAAACCGTGAAGCTACCGCGGATGAGTTGAAGATGCTGCAATACAATGCTCAAGCTTGTGATATTCTCTTCAACGGATTGTGCCCCGAAGAATTCAACAAAATCAGACGTCTTGAGAATGCAAAGGAAATTTGGGACACTTTGATTGATATGCACGAAGGTACCGACTCCGTCAAGGAATCCAAGTTGGATGTGCTTCAAAGTCAACTTGACAAGTTCAAAATGAAGGATGGTGAAGGTGTCGCTGAAATGTACTCTAGGCTTGCTCTCATCACAAATGAGATTTCCGGCTTAGGAAGTGAAGAGATGACCGATAGATTCATCATCAAGAAGATCCTAAGAGCCTTGGATGGGAAATATGATACCGTGTGCACATTGATCCAAATGATGCCCAATTACAAAGATCTCAAGCCAACGGAGGTGATTGGAAGAATTGTTGCTCATGAGATGTCACTTAAGGATAAAGAGGAACTTCAGAACAAATCAAGTGGTGCCTACAAAGCCTCATGTGAAGCTCCTACATCATCAAGTGAGAAACAAAACTTCAATGAAGAATTGAGCTTAATGGTGAAGAACTTCAACAAATTCTACAAGAGTAGAAGCAAAGATAGAAGCTTCAAGTCAAGGTCCTACAATGACAAAAGATCTTCTAGTCGAGAGCGAAACTGCTACAATTGTGGAAGACCCGGACACTATTCCAATGAGTGTACGGCTCCCTACAAGAGAAGAGAAGATTCTCCAAAAAGAAGAAGCAAAGAATCACCACCAAGAGAGAGAAGGAGTAGAGATGATCGTTATGAACGAAGATACTCACGAGAAACAAGGATTCGGAAAGGAAGGAAAAATCATCAAGGAGCTACACAAAACGAAGACATCAACCTCATGTTGGTGAGTGGGTATCCGGCTCCGACTCCGACAGCCACTCCGAGAGAAGTTATCACTCCGACTCCAAAGATACTCAAGATGAAGGTGTTTCCGGTCTAGCACTTGTGTCAACCAACTCCTACGACATATTTGACTCACCAAATGAAGGAATTGGAAGATGCTTCATGGCTAAAGGTCCTAAGGTAACACACCCCGAGTATGTTGATTTTAATAGTGATGAAGATGACTTGTTAGGTGATGATGATTTGCTTGTTGACAACTCTAGTGATGAGTACTATGGTGAAACATCAATTAATCATTCTAAAACGAATGACAATGATAAGGAGAAGATTGAGGCTCTAACTAAAGAACTAAACACTCTTAAGTTAGCTCATGAAACTATCTTCGAAGATCATCGAGAACTTTTAAGAGCTCATGAGAAATTACGCTTTGAAAAGCTCAATCTTGAGCAAGAGCATGGGTTCTTAAAAGCAATCAATGATGATCTCCGCAAGAAAAGTTCTTCTCACATTGCCAAGCGTTTACTTTTATCCACCTACATGCCTCAAGTCAAGTCTAGTGACAAGAACAAGAAAGATTCTTCCTCTAGTAGTAACAATGATCATGCTAAATCCAATATTGTTGCTTCTAGTAGTTCTCTTGATTCCACTAATGATTCTCTTAGCCAAGTTACACTTGAGCAAGAAAATAGCTTATTGAAGGGAATTATAGAGAAAGGAGTGTACAAAAGCCTTGCCGGGAGTAAGCAATTCGAGGAAATTGTGCGCAAGCAAGGAATGCACCGGAAGAATCAAGGTGTTGGTTTTGAACGAAAGTTCAATGCCAATGGAGTTGAGTGGGAAGAAGATCAATACCCCAAGACAAAGTTTGTTCCTCAACAAGAGAAGTATGATACTTCCTTCAAGGGAACACAAGCTCAAGATGATCTTCCACCACAAGACTACAAGCAAAAAGGCAAGGACAAGCTTCAAGAGGAGATTGATGCATTTGAAGAAGCTCCTAAGACCTTAGTCAAGTGGATTCCCAAGACCACTTCAAGTTCCACTTCATCAAGTACGACTACAACTCCAAGGATTCCCATCAAGATGGTGTGGATCCAAAAGAAGAAGAACTAGAGAGTTCTCGAGGGTGACTCCGCCAACATACTTCACTCTTATCATTTTGGCAAGAACAAGTGCAATCAACTTCCACATCTTGCACTAGTTCAAGGAGTCACAAACCCTCTTGTTGGTAAGACAAGGGACAAGGTAACCTAAAAGTTTTTGTAGACATCATCTTGTGTGAGCATCACTCTATGTCTATGGATATCCTTGTTTGTTCCTTGTGGGACTAACCCATGTAGGTATTGAAAGTGCAATTCACTCAAATGGATAGCTCCAAGTGATCTACATCAACATTGAGCATCCACATCTTCAACATCTACATGAAGTCATCATCGACAAAACCCAAGGTTAGTTCATCCCTCTTAGGGGGGATATCACATCTAGGGGGAGCTTTACTCTAAAACTTGAGCTAGAGCAACTCTAAAGATGTGAACACAACAATGCTTTATGTAAAAGTGGTAACCCCACTTGAGCTTAAACGATGAGTATGACCTACGATCAAGTGATCTCACTTGACTCCTAAGTCAATATACTCATATATAGATGACCTAGTCATCGCAAATTGCTTGGTAGATGCTAGAATTGGTTGTGCATGCTTTGCCACATATTTCATTTGCCATCTTATTGTGTGAGCATGTTGGTTGCATATTTTACACATTCGAGGACATCCACTTGTTGTTTTGATTGTTTGATTTTATTTCCTTTTGCCAAGTGGATGGACAAGAATGCCTAAGAACCTCCTCTAGCTATCTATGCTTTTCTCGTCTCAAACTCTATTCATGCTGCATCACAAAATTTGATCAAGTCAGATTTGAACCACTCTGTGTGAGGAGCGCTCGGAGTCCCCGATTCGTCATAGACTTAAACTTCCAAAACCTCTTTACGAATCTCGGTCTGACCGATACTCCACTTTCGGTCCTACCGAGTTCATTAAGTTGATCTAGGTTTTCGATCTCGGTGCAACCGATTTGAACCTTTCGGTCACACCGAGTTGCAATAACTGTATACAGTTTTGCATCTCGGTGCCACCGAGTTGTTCCACTCGGTCACACCGACAGGGTCGGGCTATATATAGTGACGGGAAATTTTTTGGAAATTCCTCCGAACCCTTTCGCCCGCGCGATAGCCTGCTCTGCCTTCGTGGTCTCCGGATCGTCTCCTAGCCGCCAGCCGCCTCCAGTCGCTGGACTCCGTCGCCGTCAACGGGAATTCTGCCCCGCCGTTGCCGCCGTAGCGAGTCTCCGCCGAACAAGGGTATGGACTCGATCTTTGTGCTGTTCTCCAATCCGATTCCTAGCACATTTGTGATCATCATGATTCTTGCCAAGTTTGATAAACTCCTATCCAGTCAATGAACTCGTAGATTAGGTTTAATTCGAAAATTTTAGGGTTAGGTTTCCGCCGAAACCATCTCGGACCCACCGAGTTGAAAAACTCGGTCCCACCGATTTGGCTTATGCCATTGCACAAGTAAAACTCGGTCTGACCGAGAATTACTTATCGGTGTGACCGATTTTGGAACTCGGTGAAACCCTAGCAGTCTCGGTGCCACCGAACTGTGACTCGGTCTGACCGAGTTCACTAGTTTAGGTTCCAAAACTGCTTCGGTGTCACCGAGTTTGAAAATCGGTAGATCCGAGATGATTTCAGTGGGAAACTAAAACTAAGTTTTTGAATTATTCTTTTGCAAAAATCTCTGCATTTTGTGATGCTCATCCACTCTATCTCATCTATAATCTATTCACAGGGTCAGCAGTCAGAGTTTGCATCATGTCAGACCAAAGTGACAGCCAGAACTTGTCAGAGCAGCAAGTACAGTTGAGTGAGGGCACTAGCCCCTCAAGTTCCTCAGATGATGGCAGTAGGAGCACCCCTAGCAATCTGCCTAAAGCTGCCACTAGACAAAGGAAGAAGAGAACTTCTGATTCTGAAGATGAAGATTATGTGGCAGAGGAAGAGGCCACATCAAAGAGAGTTGAGCCAGCTCAAGGCACAAAGCCAGGGCTGAAGATCAAAAGGCCAGCAGGCAGGCAGCCCATGTCTGAGGCTAGAGCTTCAACTGAGAAGCCTGCACCCACAGAGCCAGTTGCTGCTGAGGGCAAAAAGAGGAAAGAAAGAGTGAAGAAGACTGTAGCCAGAGTGCTTGGCAAGGCCTCCATCATGCAAGATGAGGAGGAAGAAGAAGAGGTGGCTGCACCAGCACCTAAGGCACCCAAGCTAATTGGTGATGCTATCAAATCAGGGGCTACTGCATCCAAGCCCAAGGGTGCATCAAAGGTCAAGACAACACCAAAGAGAAATACAAGGAGCATAGCTGCTGCTGAAAAGAACAAGGCCCGAGTGCCTGAAGCTGCTGAAGAAGAGGATGAAGAGCAAGTTCTCAGAAAACTCAAGCCCAAGATCCCAGACCACAACTATGCTCATCCTGTGGCTGAGGACATGAAGCTCAGGAGAGACTCAGGGCTGAGGAAATGGAGAGAAGCAGATCCGTATGCTTCAAGGAGAAGGACTGCTGTGGATTACAGATTTCACACCAAGGAACAGCAGGACTTCTATAAGACAGTTTTGCTTGACAAGAAGCCAATAGTTTGTGACATGAGATGGGTCGACTGGACCTACATGAAGGAAAATGAGGAACACTATCCTGGAGTGTATGACAGCTTTAGTGCGTGTGGAGTTGCAGACTTTGTTGGGCAGAAGCTCACAAAGTGGAGCGAGGAGCTAATCATGCAATTCTACTCCATAGTACACTTCTACCCAGATGGGAGGATCACATGGATGTCTGAAGGTACAAGGTACCAATCAACTGTTGAGGAATGGGCAAAGTTGATCAATGCCCCAGAGGAGCAAGCAGATGACTTGGACATTTATGCCAAGAAGAAAATGGATCACAACTCAATGTCCAACATGTACAAGGAGATTCCCAATGAAGCTCTGGATACTTTCAAGTTTGGGTCTGTGCACTATCTTCTGTCAGGGCTGCCTACGATCAATTGGATTCTGAGGCACACCCTATTGCCTAAGTCTGGAGATCACAAGATGATCAGAGGTCGCGCGATCAATTTGCTTCATGTTTTTGACGTGCCTCAAAAATTCAAAGTCATGAGCCTCAGATTCGTGTGAGATCAGAAGGGCTGCAGCAGATCAGAAGAGGAGCTGTGGATATGCCCCTCAGATTCAGGAGCTCATCAACTCCAAGATGGGCACGGGCGTGTATTTATTGGATAAGGAACACCTGCCCATCCGTCCAGACTTCGAAGATAATCAAGTGATCATGACTGAGAATGAGCCATCATCTGCCCAAGCACAAGCGAAGAAGGAGAAAGCTGCCAGGATGCCCACTCAAAAGGAGGCATCTGAATACTTCCTGAAGACCAAACAAGAGCAGCTTGGTTACCTGATTGCGTCCACCCTACGGATTGAGCAAGGACTAGCCACCCTGACTCAGAACCAGGCAAGCTTAGAGAGGATCATGGAACAGAGGTTCTATGACTTGGACATCAAGGTGACAGAGATACAGACTGCCGTGGAGCAGCTCCAGGATGACATGAATGAGAGGAGAGGCAGGACTACGACTGATGCCTTTGCCAGGGTGCCACGAGGTCCGAGGTCGTCAGCAGTGCCAGTTGCTGACACCAGAGCCACCACGTCTGCACCAGCTACAGCCTCAGTTCCACCAGCTCCAGCATCCACTTCAGCCTCGACTCCGACCACATCTACTGAAGGCTTCGTCCTTGGAGTGCTCCGGACTCCACCACCACCTGAAGATCAAGCCTGAGTGTCGACTAAGCACTATGCATTTTCTAGGAACTTTTTGGTAACTTGTTGCCAAAGGGGGAGAAAATGTATAGATCATAGGCTTCGAGAGAGAGTGTTGCTTTTATTCTCTCTTGTTTTATTTGGTGGTTTTTCGAACTTTGTTTGCTTTCGTGTGAGATACTACGTCCTTATGCCTGTGAGACATCGATGATCATGTGTTTGATCATAAGCTACACTTAATGTTTGCTTAATCTTATCATTATCCTATCCATCTTATGTGATCACTCACTATTCTTGGTGATGAGTGCATGTATTTCATTCATATCATTTTTGAGCGCTCCACCAAGATGTATGTGACATGGAAGAGTAACCCATGACTCTCATTCCCTGTGCATTTGCAGTCCAAAGCAAATTCTAAATATGCACAAATTTAGGGGGAGCTCTTACTTGTCACATACTTCCCAAAGCGACGATGTATTTCATGATTATTATAATTTGTCGAAGCTTTGATCTATATGTTGTCATCAATTACCAAAAAGGGGGAGATTTAAAGAGCAACTATCCCTAGGTGGTTTTGGTAATTCATAACAACATATAGCTCATTGAGCTAATGCTATTCCAAGATGATTATTTCAGGAAAGCTCAATGATTGGCATGGCATGGATGTGAAAGTGGAACCCTCAAAATGCTAAGGACAAAGAATTGGCTCAAGCTCAAAAGTTCAAGACTCTTCATTTTATATTTTAGTGATCCAAGATCACATTGAGTGTTTAGGAAAAGCCAATACTATCAAGGAGGGATGAGGTGTTGCTTAATGAGCCTCTTGCTTTATGTGCTTGGTGATATGCTCCAAAATCCTCAACCACTTTTCCATAGCCACAAATGACCTAAACTCTAAGCCAAACTCGGTCATACCGATTCTTTCAATCTGGCGCCACCAAGTTTCACTTGTCATTTGACACTACCAAACCCTAGCAATTCGGTCCTACCGATAAGGATCTCGGTCCCACCGAGATGGGATTGCAAACTCTCTGTTTCCCTTTCGTAACTTTTCGGTCTCACCGAAAGAGCAAATCGGTCCCACCGAGATTGCAATGTAAACACTCTGTTTCCTTTTTGTAACATTTCGGTCTCACCAAAAGAGCAAATCGGTCCCACCGAGTTTAACTAACCAACTCTCTGGTTAGCTTATTACCAAACTCGGTCTCACCGAGTTTGTGTAATCGGTCTCACCGAGATTACGTTATGCCCAAACCCTAACCGAATCGGTCCTACCGAGTTGCATGTCAGTCCCACCGAAATTCCTAACGGTCACTAGATTTACTATTTCGGTCCGACCGAGTTTTCTGATTCGGTCCCACCGAGATTGGTAAATTATGTGTAACGGTTGGATTTTGTGTGGAGGCTATATATACCCCTCCACCTCCTCTTCACTCGTGGAGAGAGCAATCAGAACACATACACCATTCCAACTCATATGTTCTGAGAGAGAACCACCTACTCATGTGTTGAGACCAAGACATTCCATTCCTACCTTATGAATCTTGATCTCTAGCCTTCCCAAGTTGCTTTCCACTCAAATCTTCTTTCCACAAAATCCAAATCCTATTAGAGAGAGTTGAGTGTTGGGGAGACTATCATTTGAAGCACAAGAGCAAGGAGTTCATTACCTACACACCATTTGTTACTTCTTGGAGAGTGGTGTCTCCTAGATTGGCTAGGTGTCACTTGGGAGGGCTCCGACAAGATTGTGGAGTTGAACCAAGGAGTTTGTAAGGGCAAGGAAATCGCCTACTTCGTGAAGATCTACCGCTAGTGAGGCAAGTCCTTCGTGGGCGATGGCCATGGTGGGATAGACAAGGTTGCTTCTTCGTGGACCCTTCGTGGGTTGAGCCCTCCGTGGACTCACGCCACCGTTACCCTTCGTGGGTTGAAGTCTCCATCAACGTGGATGTAGGATAGCACCACCTATCCGAACCACGGGAAAAACATCCGTGTCTCCAATAGCGTTTGAATTCTCCAAACCCTTCCCTTTATATTCGTGCAAGTTGCATGCTTTACTTTCCGCCCGCTGCCAATATACTCTTTGCATGCTTGCTTCAATTGTGTGATGATTGCTTGACTTGTCCTAAGATAGCTAAAATCTGCCAAGAACTAAAATTGGGAAAAGGTTAAGTTTTTATTTGGTCAAGTAGTCTAATCACCCCCCCTCTAGACATACTTTCGATCCTACAGTTATCCTCAATGGCAACAATACAATACGTGCCTTGCTGCCCCTACTGTCACTGGGAAAGGACACCGCAAGATTGAACCCAAAGCTAAGCACTTCTCCCATTGCAAGAAAGATCAATCTAGTAGGCCAAACCAAACTGATAATTCGAAGAGACTTGCAAAGATAACCAATCATACATAAAAGAATTCAGAGAAGATTCAAATATTGTTCATAGATAGACTTGATCATAAACCCACAATTCATCGGTCTCAACAAACACACCGCAAAAAGAAGGTTACATCGAATAGTTCTCCACAAGAGAGGGGGAGAACATTGTATTGAGATCCAAAAAGAGAGAAGAAGCCATCTAGCTAATAACTATGGACCCGTAGGTCTGCGGTAAACTATTCACACTTCATTGGAGGGGCTATGGTGATGATGTAGAAGCCCTCCGTGATCGATGCCCCCTCCGGCGGAGCTCCGAAACAGGCCCCAAGATGGGATCTCGTGGATACAGAAAGTTGCGGCGGTGGAATTAGGGTTTTTGCTCCGTGTCTGATTGTTTGGGGGTACGTAGGTATATATAGGAGGAAGGAGTACGTCGGTGGAGCAACAGGGGGCCCACGACGGTGGAGGACGCGCTTGGGGGGGGGGTGCGCCCCCCTACCTCGTGGCCTCCTCTTTTGTGTCTTGACGTAGGGTCCAAGTCCCCTAGGTCTTGTTCGTTGAGAAAATCACGTTCCCGATGGTTTCATTACGTTTGGACTGCATTTGATATTCCTTTTCTTTGAAACCCTAAAATAGGCAAAAACAACAATTCTGGGATGGGCCTTCGGTTAGTAGGTTAGTCCCAAAAATAATATAAAAGTGGATAATAAAGCCCAATAATGTCCAAAACAGTAGATAATATAGCATGGAGCAATCAAAAATTATAGATACGTTGGAGATGTATCACCGTCGCAAGTTGCCCCGCGGCTGCAGCTCCGCCTTGCTTCGGCCTTCAGCCGCATGTCTCCGCCTGCGAGCCGTGCTGGTGCACCAAGCCGCTTCCACTAGGGCTCCTCCAAGTCGCCGGCGCACCAAGCAGACGCTGCCGCTTTACTCCACCTCCGCGGAGCCGCCTGTGAGCTGTTGTTGCCGCATCTTTAGCCGTCCACTACGAGCCGTCATCGCCGCGCTTTGCTCCGGCCTTGGGGGCGCCTTGGATGGCCCTTGTCACTGCCTCAAAATTGGCCACTGCTCTGCCAGCACCTTGACCCGCCTTGCTGGCTTCTTGTGCCACCCCGCGCCGGCTTCACCTCGGATTCGTCGGGCTATACGCACTCCGCTTCGGACCCACCAGGCTGCTGCGACCATGTTTCCACCTCGATCGCGGTCTCCCCTGGTGCATTGAGCTGCCATGGCTGGTGTCGAGCTGCTTGGCCGCGTGGCCGCCTCGGCTCCGGCTTGACGCCTCCGCCTTGAGCGCAGCCTGGCCACCTCGTTGTAGCGGCAAGCCGCCAGTCGCCTCCGTGCTAAACCGTCAGCCGCCTTCCCAGCCGCCGGCTCATCTATCTACTCCCAAGGCCGACTCAGTCGTGATTGATTTCAGCTTCATCATGGTGATCATCAACTCCATAGTGGATAATTTCTGGTTTAAACATATCAGGTTCAAGAACTCTAGATCATTGGAGGGAAAAATAACCCGGCCCCGGAGGCTACTGCCTTATTGGCGAATATTTAAAGGCCGTCAGAAAATTTCCGGCCTAAAAAGAAGGATTCTGGTTCAAAATCTGATTCAAGGGAAATCTGTCTCCCACAAAGCACTGAAGCTCTCAAACATCCGATTCAAAATCTGGCTCAAGGTAACTCTTTCTCCCACAAAGCTTTGAAACTCTCAATATCCGGTTCAAAATCCCGGTTCAATAGGAATTTATCTCTCAAAAAACTCGAGTTCTCAGGAAAAATTAAAGGTGCCAAAGAGAGTTTGTTGCCAGGCACAACTCAAACATAGGTACCCTGCTTCAAAAGTCCATTGGGGGTTGATTGTATTAGAATCTAGCTTAACCCCTTTTGGGTCTGACTTTGATCGTATTCGAATCAGAGTCGTTAAAAAACTCTCAAGGTCATTTGGGGGCTTCCTGTTCAAACATAGGTCGTATTCAAACAAAAGAGAACATAGCTGTCGGTACCCTCTTGATCGGCGCAACGCCAAAGCCACTAGGGGTGTCGGTGCCAAAACCGGCAGATCTCGGGTAGGGGGTCCCGAACTGTGCATCTAAGGCTGATGCTAACAGGAGGCAGGGGACACGATGTTTTACCCAAGTTCGGGCCCTCTTGATGGAGGTAAAGCCCTACGTCCTGCTTGATTATTCTTGATAATATGGGTAGTACAAGAGTTGATCTACCATGAGATCGGAGAGGCTAAACCCTAGAAGCTAGCCTATGGTATGATTGTATGTTGTCCTACGGACTAAAACCCTCCGGTTTATATAGACACCGGAAGGGGCTAGGGTTACACAAGGTCGGTTACAAAGGAGGAGATATACATATCCGTATTGCCTAGCTTGCCTTCCACGCCAAGTAGAGTCCCATCCGGACACGGGACGAAGTCTTCAATCTCGTATCTTCATAGTCCAACAGTCCGGCCAAAGGATATAGTCCGGCTGTCCAGAGACCCCCTAATCCAGGAATCCCTCAGTAGCCCCTGAACTAGGCTTCAATGACGACGAGTTCGGCGCGCAGTTTTGTCTTCGGCATTGCAAGGCGCGTTCCTCCTCCGAATACGCCACAGAAGAGTTTGAATACAAGGATAGTGTCCGACCCTGCAAAATAAGTTCCACATACCACCGTACACTAGTAGAAAAAGGGTCAAATGTGAAGCACATTAGTGCCGGTTTGAATTTGAGCCGGTACTAATGTGACCATTAGTGTCAGTTCCAATGGCTAGGCGGGCGGGCATCATTAGTACCGGTTCGTGGGTAACCTTTAGTATCGGTACATGCCACGAACCGGTACTAATGAGGCTGTGTCAGGCTATGGTCAGTCTGGGGCCCCCACAAAGACCTTTAGTACCGGTTCCTGCCATGAACCGGTACTAGAGTTTCTTTGTAAGCTGATTTTTAGTCCCACCTCGTCAAGAGAGAGGCAGTATGAGCGGTTTATAAGCCGTGAGTGCACAGACAATGACGAAGAGTTGCAATGCTCACCTACATGTTGATTAGCTTCAAGCCTTGCGGAATAGCATAGATTGCACTGAGCTATGTGCAGTGCAGTTTACAATATTCTGAATGGCTTGAAGCAAATTAACCAGCATTGCGCCTCTTTTTTATTTTTAATAACTTATTTGAACTCCGGACTTCTTTTGTGTTCAGTATGCAGCATTCAAAGCGACGTCATCAATTTCCAACATGTTCTGACATCATTTGTTGTTTTTCAGTCATTTACCTAATTGTTTGGAGAGCTAAATGACCGTGAAATTGAAAATCACTACAAAATGAATCCTGAAAATGTTGAAACTTGGCATGGTATCATCATACCACCCGCATAGCATGCGCGAAAGAGTAGAGAGGGTCACGGCAAAAACTTGACGCACTTCGTGTACAAACTGGACAAAGTCTTTCAGAGTATCAGGGTTTCGGACGAGAACTCATCTGTTACATGGCCACTTCAATGTTTTTTAAACTTATTTGAACTCCGGACTTCTTTTGTGTTCAGTATGCAGCATTCAAAGTGACGTCATCAATTTCCAACATGTTCTGACATCATTTGTTGTTTTTCGGTCATTTACCTAATTGTTTAGAGAGCTAAATGACTGTGAAATTGAAAATCACTACAAAATGAATCCTGAAAATGTTGAAACTTGGCATGGTATCATCATACCACCCGCATAGCATGCGCGAAAGAGTAGAGAGGGTCACGGCAAAAACTGGACGCACTTCGTTTACAAACTGGACAAACTCTTTCAGAGTATCAGGGTTTCAGACAAGAACTCATCTGTTACATGGCCACTTCAATGTTTTTTAAACTTATTTGAACTCCGGACTTCTTTTGTGTTCAGTATGTAGCATTCAAAGCGACATCATCAATTTCCAACATGTTCTGACATCATTTGTTGTTTTTCGGTCATTTACCTAATTGTTTAGAGAGCTAAATGACCGTGAAATTGAAAATCACTACAAAATGAATCCTGAAAATGTTGAAACTTGGCATGGTATCATCATATCACCCACATAGCATGCGCGAAAGAGTAGAGAGGGTCACGGCAAAAACTGGACGCACTTCGTGTACAAACTGGACAAACTCTTTCGGAGTATCAGGGTTTCGGACGAGAACTCATCTGTTACACGGGCACTTCAATGTTTTTTAAACTTATTTGAACTCCGGACTTCTTTTGTGTTCAGTATGCAGCATTCAAAGCGACATCATCAATTTCCAACATGTTCTGACATCATTTGTTGTTTTTCGGTCATTTACCTAATTGTTTAGAGAGCTAAATGACCGTGAAATTGAAAATCACTACAAAATGAATTCTGAAAATGTTGAAACTTGGCATGGTATCATCATTTCACCCGCATAGCATGTGCGAAAGAGTAGAGAGGGTCACGACAAAAACTGGACGCACTTCGTGTACAAACTGGACAAACTCTTTCGGAGTATCAGGGTTTCGGACGAGAACTCATCTGTTACACGGGCACTTCAATGTTTTTTAAACTTATTTGAACTCCGGACTTCTTTTGTGTTCAGTATGCAGCATTCAAAGCGACATCATCAATTTCCAACATGTTCTGACATCATTTGTTTTTTTCGGTCATTTACCTAATTGTTTAGAGAGCTAAATGACCGTGAAATTGAAAATCACTACAAATGAATCCTGAAAATGTTGAAACTTGGCATGGTATCATCATTTCACCCACATAGCATGTGCGAAAGAGTAGAGAGGGTCACGGAAAAAACTGGACGCACTTCGTGTACAAACTGGACAAACTCTTTCGGAGTATCAGGGTTTCGGACGAGAACTCATCTGTTACACGGGCACTTCAATGTTTTTTAAACTTATTTGAACTCCGGACTTCTTTTGTGTTCAGTATGCAGCACTCAAAGAGACATCATCAATTTCCAACATGTTCTGACATCATTTGTGTTTTTCGGTCATTTACCTAATTGTTTAGAGAGCTAAATGACCGTGAAATTGAAAATCACTACAAAATGAATTCTGAAAATGTTGAAACTTGGCATGGTATCATCATTTCACCCGCATAGCATGTGCGAAAGAGTAGAGAGGGTCACGGCAAAAACTGGACGCACTTCGTGTACAAACTGGACAAACTCTTTCGGAGTATCAGGGTTTCGGACGAGAACTCATCTGTTACACGGGCACTTCAATGTTTTTTAAACTTATTTGAACTCCGGACTTCTTTTGTGTTCAGTATGCAGCATTCAAAGCGACATCATCAATTTCCAACATGTTCTGACATCATTTGTTGTTTTTCGGTCATTTACCTAATTGTTTAGAGAGCTAAATGACCGTGAAATTGAAAATCACTACAAAATGAATTCTGAAAATGTTGAAACTTGGCATGGTATCATCATTTCACCCGCATAGCATGTGCGAAAGAGTAGAGAGGGTCACGGCAAAAACTAGACACACTTCGTGTACAAACTGGAAATAGAAGAAAATAAATAGAAGAAAAGAAATAATGCAGAAAAAGAACTATACAAAAAAATTACTCAAAAAGAAATAGAAGAAAGTAAATAATGCAGAAAATAAAAAAACAATATAAAAAATTACTCAAAAATAAATAGAAGAAAATAAATAATGAAGAAAAGAAAAAACTATATAAAAAATTTGTTGGCGCGCTGCCAAGTGGGCCTGCCAGACCTAGGGTGTGCAAATGCAGGCCCAGAAGGGCCAGCAGACTCACAGGGCAGCGCGCCATAGTTAGGGCCAGAAGCCTGCTATATAGAGAAGCTCGAAGGAGCAGCCGCGGCTGGGTTTGTAAACCAGTGCGTCTGCCCTTCGCTTGGGGAGGTGGGACTAAACATTGTGCACCACCGGTGGGAGCGCACAACCATTAGTACCGGTTGGTGGCTCCAACCGGTACTAAAGGGGGGGTCTTTAGTACCGGTTCGTGGCACGAACCGGTACTAAAGGGGCCGTTTCCCGCCCCTTGGCCTGGCGAAAATTGGCCTTTAGTACCGGTTGGTGGCTCCAACCGGCACTAAAGACCCCTGCTATATATATGGAACCTACGAAAAAATCAGTTCATCAACCACCAGTAGTTCTTCTCGATCCAAACTTCTTCGCCGCGCGCCCGTTGCCCCATCGCGCGCCGCCCTCGCCGCCCCGCCGCCCGTCGCTGTCACCGCCCGACCTGTCGCCCCCGCCGTGCCCGTACGTCGCCGCCGCGCCCGTCCCCCCGTCGTCGCCCGCCGCCGCCCGTACCCCGCCGTCCCCCGGTCGTACATACACACACACATACACATACACATTGTTAATTTTTACTTATTTTCTATTTTCTGTTGTTTAGATTAATGTTAGATAAATTACGTAGATAATAATGTTAGAATGTTAATGGTTAGATGAATTATATGGAAAAGATGTTAAATATATTTTACATGAATTAGAACAAGTTGAACTAGTTGAATTAGTATAGCCAGATATTAATTAGGTATATATATGAGATTATTTGAACTAGTTGAATTAATATAACTAGTTTATTTTTAGTATGAAAATTAATAGAACAAGTTTATTTTTAGTAAGAAAATTTAGGTATATGAGATTTGATGATCTAATCAAAATATTACTATATAGAACTACCTACTTTATTTTAGTAAGAAATTAATAGAACTGGTTTATTTTTATTAAATGCTTAGTTGAATTAATAGAACTAGTTTATTTAGTTGAATTAATAGAACTAGTAAGTGTTTAATGTTTCACCTATATATGAACATATATGTTAGATATTAGATGAATTAGTTCAATTAATTAGTTGAACTAGTTAGTTGAATTAGTTTAATTAATTAGGTATATTCTTCGTAAGTGCTTAGTTGAACTAGTTGAATTAACAGAATTAGTTGAATTAATCGAACTAATAAGTGTTTAATGTTTCACCTATGAACATAGGAATGTCGTCTGACAACGAACTCGATTTCATTATGTGTGAATACTGCGAAGACCAGCGCGGCCTGTGCGGCCAAAATTTTCTAGTTGATAATAGACGCTTCAGCATCAAGCTGGATGAGAACTTCGAAGTGGATACAGTAAGTCACAACGACAATTCTTTTTTCATAATTAAGCATGACTTATGCTTCATTTTGCTTCACCTTTTAATTTTAATTTTTCACTATTCTACTAGCGTATCCACTGCCATGCAAGAATTTTTGTCTTGGATAAGATAGAGTTTCAGTCCTAACGAAACTATGGAGGTAAAAAGAGTTTACTTGAAGACCGAGCATGGTTATACCTTCAACGTCAAATTATACAATGCAGACACATACATCTATTTTGAATGCAAAACTTGGCAAGAACTATGCAAGGCTTATGCATTTGAGCCTGATATGGTTACCACCTTTGATATTCGTCCGGAAGATGATATTGAAGGTAATAGAGACATCTGGGTCGATGTGTAGACGCCTCCAGTTCTACCATTATGTAAGTTTCTCAACCATATTTATGCCTTCGATATGAGATTATTTGAACCAGTTGAATAATTAATAGATCTCAATTAATATTGACAGCTTACTTCCAGTCAAGCAAACATGTCCAGCGCTTGGTAGACAGGACCATCCACTGTCCCGGGGCTGAACTAAACTGCGAGGAGACAAGTCATTATGTTTCATGGCTTGAGGATCTTGATGCTATCAAGACAAATTTCTTTCCTGCACTTAGAAATGTTAGTACTCAAAACATGCAACCAATAGTGTTCGTACTGAACTACGGTCACATATATTTAGGAAAGATGGTAAGATTTCTACTATTTCTTCTCAGTGCATCTTTTGCATACATTATTTTTTTAAGCTAAACTTCATTGCTAAGTATGTTACTATACGATGTTCTTCAACAGGGACTCCCAATGAATGTTGTGCCTGATTGGATCAAGACTAAAGGTACCATGAATATTGTTAGCTTACGGCCAAGATATCCTACAATGCACTTTAGTGCATTCAGGATTTCTAATAGCGAGGAATTCTTAATAGTAAAAGACTGGAGCAAAATTGTGAATGATCACAGAGAAGTACTAGGGGGCAGCAATCAGAAGCGCAACCCACGATTAGGAGACAGGTTCATCTGCATGCTCCAATATGATGAATCAGCAAAGGTATACATGTTCTATGCTATTTTACCTGAGAGAGAGCAGCAGGAGTGATTAATTAGCTTGTTCATGCTCTTAGTACTTGTCCTCTCATGTCCGTGTTCTTCGTCCTGAACTTAATCTCAAACAGTGATTTGCTTTTGTGGTGTTATGAACACTTATAATATCATTACCATGTTGAACTCGATGATATCTTTGCTATGAAAACCGTTGGTGATGATATATATGATGCAAGAGTTTTTATATTAATTAATATGATGATGATGATGAGTTATTATATAATTTATGAAAGAAATTGCATATTAGTTTCAACTGGATGGATTCTAGCTAAGTGATCAAGTATATATATACCATATCCATATATATTACCTCGATCACTTAAGTAGGTGATCAAGTATATATAATATGGATATGACATATACTTGATGACTTAGCTAGGATCGACACGCATCCAGTCAAACTAATAACCTAATGATTTAACAACTCATTATAATGTAAAACAATCACTAAATTAAATTGAAAACACATAATTAAAGTAAAAAAACAAAACACACCAAAACATTTAGTACCGGTTGGGGCTGGCTCGTGCCACGTGTCCTACGCGTGGTAGAGAGAATACGCGCCCACGGAGCTGGCTCATGCCACGTGTTTGCCCTTTAGCAACGGTTCATGCTGAACCGGTACTAAAGGGGGGGGGGGCTTTAGTGCCCACACTTTAGTGCCGGTTATGGAACCGGCACTAAAGGGCCTTACGAACCGGTGCTATTGCCCGGTTCTGCACTAGTGGTAGAGAGAATAATATTTCCACAAATCTAATCTGCTGACACGTTTTGGCAGCATGACATCACGCCATGGCCCGGTAATTATTCAAACCATTTTTCTTTAACCAGCTCCGCACATAACGCGAGTTGGTTTCTTGACACGTCTTGTCAAAGCAGAGATCGTGTTCCCCTTATTACGGTATCCTCATCAATACGGACGTGGGTAACCCAACCGCGCCATCAATTACGGCGCTTGGGGGATAAGCGAGTTTTACCAGGCTAGTGGGAGTGCATAGTTTAGTTCGCCCTTATAAAGGGATAAGATCTCACCTTTTTCTACCCACGCCTTCTTCCTCCTTTCTCATCCATTCTCGCGCACTCGAGCTCCAACGCCCAAGTCCACATCCTTCTCCTCAACTCTCTCCAAACATGTCCGGAGCGGGAGGCAAGTGGATGGCCTCCTCCGTCACGGAGGGACACATCAAAAAGCTACATGGAGCCGGATACTTAGCCGCGGATATCGCGCACCGTCTGCCAGCGGCGGGGCAGGTCATCCCTACCCCGAAACCTCACGAAAGGGTGGTTTTCCTCCCCCACTTTGTCCGCGGAATGGGGTTTCCTCTCCATCCATTCGTCTGTGGCCTCATGTTCTATTATGGGCTGGACTTTCATGATCTGGCCCCAAATTTCATCCTCAACATCTCAGCGTTCATCGTCGTGTGCGAGGCTTTCCTTCGCATCCGGCCCCACTTCAGCCTGTGGCTGAAGACCTTCAATATCAAGCCGAAGGTGGTGGGCAGCCAACAAGCGGAATGCAGTGGTGCCATGGTGGGCAAAATGCCCAATGTTATATGGCTCGAGGGCTCCTTCACGGAGACCATAAAGGGGTGGCAATCGGGGTGGTTCTACATCACCGAGCCGCGCGACACCAACTGGGTGGCGGCCCCAAGTTTTGATCTGGAATCCCCATGCGGCTCACTTCCTGGAAGGAGAAGGGCCTGTCCTGGGGTTCATTGGGGAAGCTGGACGGACTCCAGAAGTGTATCCGGAACATGACAAGCAAGAAACTTAAGCTTGTCAACATAGTCCAGGTCATGCTCTTCCGCCGGATCCTCCCGTGTTAACAACGGGATTTCAACTTATGGGAGTTCGACCTGGCCCGGCACCAGAATCTAAGCGAGCGCTTCGACACGACGCATAAAGACGTCTTGGAGGGTGTTGTTCAAGGGCGCCGAGGTCCCTCCTTCTCTTACCGAGGACAGCGGGCTAAGCGCAAAGTTATGTCATCTGATAGGGTGTTTATTTCCCATAGTTTAACCATGCGCGGGGTCTGAGCTCCCATGCCTTTGACAGGACTGGATGGAGACATCGGAGCAGATCAACTGTCCGGCCCCTCTGCCCGAAGACCCTGCGGACGCTCTCATGACGGAGATGCGGACTCCGGCTCCTTATGAGGTGCCGGATAGGACCAAGAAGAAGGCCAAGGGAACCCGAAAGAGTTCCCGGTGCCAGGTGGTATCAGACTCATCGTCCCATAAATCGGAGACACACTCCTCCCATGAAAACAAGGAGAAGGAGGACGAAGAATCTCCCCCTCCAGCCGGGGGAGACAAGAAAAGGAAGGCCGCCCCAACCGGGGAGGCCGAAGGGTCCAAGAAGGGAAGGACTCTCCTTCCGGACTGTTCCACCACCGCCGCCGACAGCGAAGACGAGTGGCTGCTCAGGGCCAAGCCCCTGGCGAAGTCGTAAGTATTCGGATACCAGAGTAACTCATGGCATACTTTTGTTGCACTGCTTCTCCTAACGTCGAATATGATTATGCAGTCCGCCCCAAGCCCGTATCGACGTATCATCGTCGGACGGTTCCTTGGACTCGTCGGACATGGATAGTGATAAACTTCCAACCACCACCTCTCCTTGCCCTGCGGACAATGCCGAGGTACTGTCTCAGTGGGCACCGAGCCGGGGGGAGACAGTCCCAGAGGTGCCTCAAGGCGACCTTCCGGACTCCAGGAGCAAAGGGAGCAAGGCTCCCAAGGGCTCCAAGTTCAGCCCGCAGCCGGACACTGCACCGAAACCTCTAGTGATTTCGGACTCGGGGAGGCAGCCCTCTTCCAAGAGGGGCAAGCCGTCCATGCCGGTGACCTTTGTCCATCCAGAGGCACCAGACGAACTGTTGGGAGCGCTTAGCGACGCTTCCATCGACAAAGAGCACCGCACTATTATGAGTGCGGTGATCAAGAAGGTTCAGTCCGCCTAGAGCGGACTGACTGAAGCCTGTACCAGCCTTCTCACAGGCTTTGAGGTAAGTATTTAAAACATAGGAAAAATATTACCGCATAGACAGTAGCCCCTGATGCTCTGTTTCGTGTTCAAAGAAAAGCCGAATAGAGGATCAATAGTATCTGCAGGAGTCTAATATAAGTATGTCTGTATGCGTACGCAGGCTTCACTACTGACCTCTGCCGCACTGACTACGGAGGTCGCTGCACTGAAGCAGGACCTCGAGGGGTCCGAGAAAGAGCTCAGCCTTGCCAAGAGGCAGCTCGAGGAGAACAAAGGTAAGTAATACCTTGTCTATATATAAAAGAGAATGTGGCTGCGAAATGATAGGATCATCATGAATGTGCCAGGGGCCACGACCGAAGTGGCGACCCTGAAGCAAGCGTTGTTTGAGGTCGAAGACAAAGCGGCCAAGGAGCGCACCGAATGGGAAAAGCAAGAGGCACGGGTGGGCGAGGTGCAACAAGAGCTCCAGGCTCTCATGAAGAAGCACGAGGCTTTGGAGCTTGCCTCGAAGACGCGAGAGTCCGAGCTTGCCGCGGCCCTCGAGAGCACAAAGAATGCCAAGGCTGAAGCCCAAAAGGCCCTCCAGGAGATTGAGGCGATGAGGAGGATAGCGGCGGGTAAGGCATTCAATATGCAAAGCAGGCATGTGAAAGTAAATTACTTGTTACTTACCCAAGTCCAGAGCTCTCCAGGAGCATTCACAGATTTGCCCCGTAGCGTGTCGAATGCCACGAAGTTTTACCAGGCCGAGGAGGGAAGCTCGGCGAAGAAGCTGTTCTGGTCTCAGTATACTGGGACCAAACACCCGATGCCTATGAGCGACCAGCTGAAGCAACTGGTCGAGCTGCACAAGGCGGCCGAACAGGCCATGAGGGGCCTTATAGTCCGGATGTGGCCTGGCGACTCCCTTCCCCATAGCTACTTTGGCCTGGTGAGGCGGCTTGTGCATGCCTGCCCACGGCTGCAGGCCATAAAGCGGTCCGTCTGCATCGAAGGTGCACGTTGGGCCTTTGCCCGTGCGAAGGTGCACTAGGCCAAGATGGACGCGGAGAAGCTGGTGAAGGAGGGGCCGCCGCAGGGCAAGGAGCATCGCCACCCTGAGATTTATTATGAGGGTGTCCTGAAGGGTGCCCGTCTTGTGGCGGACGAGTGTGCGAAGGATGTAATTTTTGAATAAACTTGCTCGGGTGATCCTGTATTATGAAAACTTGTTCATATGCGCTATGCAACACTTATTTGAATTTAAAATATTACCTTCTGTGCGGTTGTTTATCAAATCTGAGAGATGGCCACTCGACGGCTTCTGCCCCCATGCCACGAGTGCTGGGGTGTTCGGAATAAACCTGAGCAATCTTTTTCCCATTGTTGGGTCCTTCGGGGGATGTGCTCAGCACAATGAACGAGGCAACCAGACTATATTGCTTTATCACTCTCACTTAGCCATAGAATTCTAAAATTTTAAATTTTTGCGAAGCCCCTAGTATTCGGAAGGCCGAATTCGTGGCGCTATGCACGCCTTAAGCCGGACAAAGCCAACTCATCGGTCTAAGCGGCATATGTCCTTAGGGACTCGATACCTCTCGAACAGCGACCAGCTCTCGCCTTATCATGACAGTCAGTTTTAGCTTTCTCTACTGAGGTGCTTAGCCCAGTTGAACCACGGCACAATCGCAGTAGTTCTCCCAGTGCTACCTTAGCCGATATAGCGGAACATAAGGTACCAAAACATGGGAGCCGGGCAAACTCAACTATTGACCCAAGACATGATTCGAAGCTGATGCATATAATGCTATAAGTTCGGGGTGCCGCACTATGGAAAGTGTTCGGATTTCTCACGCCGTATTATGGGGTATGCTAAAGCCCCTGGCGTATTGGCCGTACCAGAGTGTACGGGTGCTGAATGTCATAAATGAACATCTATATATATATATAGGGTGGGTCTATTATGATAACACCCTTAAGAGTCTTATTCTGCACACCGAATCGCTTATTCTGCTAACACCCCTCTCCGTACCGCACCGTGAACTGAACCACCCCACCGCCACTAACAAAGCACACCCCCAGCTCCCACACGACACCCACCTCCCTCTTCCCCCGGTCCAAATCCCCACCTCCCTACACCTTCTACCGGCGTCGCCGCCACCAGAACACCACCTCACCTTCTCCCACCTTTCCCCCGCCTCGCCCCCACCTTCCTCCACCACTCCCACCCCGGCGAGCCCCGCCGCGCCACGGCTCCACCACCCCCGACCTTCTCCCCTTCCAACCCCGCGCCGTCGGATCCCCGCCCACACTAGTAGAAAAAGGGTCAAACGTGAAGCACATTAGTGCCGGTTTGTATTTGAGCCGGCACTAATGTATACATTAGTGCCGGTTCCAACGGCTAGCCGGGCCGCTTTCATTAGTACCGGTTCGTGGCGAACCTTTAGCACCGGTTCGTGCCATGAACCGGTACTAATGATAGTGGTGGCAGGATGTTGTCAGACTAGGGCCCCTCCAGCCCCTTTAGTACCGGTTCTTGGCAGAAACCGGTACTAAAGGTCATCCTACATAAACCCTTCGTCCACCCGAGCTCGCTCTGTTCTTCCCCTTTCCCCTCTCCTCTCTGTTCTTCCCCTCTTCCTCTCGAGCTCATCACACATTTTGCCCAAAATTTGTCAAGATTTGAAGGCCCCCATCCATTCAAATTATCACAAAGGTTAGCAACTTTGTCCTTTCATCTCTCATTGCTAGATTAGCTCTTGCAATGCTTTATATAGTGATTAATTTGTGAGTTTAGTAATTTGGGAGGATATATATATGTGCTAGTATTTGATTTATATGCAATTTTTTCTAGGAGGTATGTGAACCGGAAATTCCAACCGACCCTATTGTCGAGAGGTTTAATTTAGTTGAAAGAGAAAATGAGTACTTGAAAGAAAAATTGAAAAGAATTGAGGGGGAGAAGATGGAATTGGAGTTGCATGTTGCTGATGTCGTCGATGATCACAAGATCAAGATGGAGAAAATGCGCTTGAAGATTAGAAAGATTAGAAAATATGCCATCGACAGTGAGGCTTGGTATCATTATGCTGTTGTATCCACTGTTACCTTAGTTGCGATCTTGATCGTATTTGTTGTTGCATTTAAATGCTTTAGCTAGAGAGTTATTTGTTTGTTGCATTTAAGTGTTGTATGAACTTTCTGTATGAACTTGTATTAATTTGGTCTATTCGGTGTTGTGTAATGAAGATGAGCCGGCAATGGATGTACGATGACCGATGCTCTCCCCAGTTCATTGAGGGCGTGCATACTTTTCTGCTTGCGGCTGAGGCAAACAAGCGGGCGGATGGTTTTATGCCTTGTCCATGTGCTGGCTGTAAGAATGGTCACAATTACTCTATGTCAAGAACCATTCACGTCCACCTGTTTGAGTCCGATTTCATGCCCCACTATAATGTTTGGACCAAGCACGGAGAAAGAGGGGTTATGATGGAAGACAATGAAGAAGAAGAGGACGACGACAGCTATCCTGGCGATGGGTTCCCTGAATACGATGATACATCAATGGGGGAAGAAGCTGAGCCGGTAATGCGGGAAGAAGCTGAGCCGGCAAGGCGGGAAGAAGCTGAAGAAGAGGCATCAGATGAGCCCGTTGATGATCTAGGTCGGGCCATTGCCGATGCAAAGAGAAACTGCGCAAGTGATTTGGAGAAGAAGAAGTTGCAGCGCATGTTAGAGGATCACAAAAAATTGTTGTACCCGAATTGCGTAGGTGACAAGAAAAAGCTGGGCACCACACTGGAATTGCTGCAATGGAAGGCAGAGAATGGTGTATCTGACAAGGGATTTGGAAAGTTGCTGGTAATGATAAAAGATATCCTTCCAAAGGACAACGAATTACCCGAGAGTACGTACGAAGCAAAGAAGGCTGTCTGCCCTCTGGGGTTAGAGGTGCAGAAGATACATGCATGCCCTAATGACTGCATCCTCTACCGCGGTGAGTACGAGGATTTGAACGCTTGCCCGGTATGTGGTGCATTGCGCTATAAGATCAGCCGCGATGACCCTGGTGATGTCGAGGGTCGGCGCCCCAGGAAGAAGATTCCTGCCAAGGTGATGTGGTATGCTCCTATAATACCACGGTTGAAACGTTTGTTCCAAAACAAAGAGCATGCCAAGGCGATGCGATGGCACAGAGAAGACCGTAAGAAAGACGGAAAGTTGAGAGTACCCGCTGACGGGTCGCAGTGGAGAAAAATTGAAAGAAAGTACGGGAAGGAGTTTGCAGATGACGCAAGGAGCGTATGGTTTGATCTAAGCGCAGATGGCATTAATCCTTTTGGGGAGCAGAGCAGCAACCATAGCACCTGGCCTGTGACTCTATGTTTGTATAACCTTCCTCCTTGGTTGTGCATGAAGCGGAAGTTCATTATGATGCCAGTGGTCATCCAAGGCCCTAAGCAACCCGGCAACGACATTGATGTGTACCTAAGGCCATTAGTTGAAGAACTCTTACAACTGTGGAATGGAACAGGTGTACGTGCGTGGGATGAGCACATGGGGGAAGAATTTGACCTAAAGGCGTTGCTGTTCGTGACCATCAATGATTGGCCTGCTCTCTGTAACCTTTCAGGACAGACAAACAAGGGATACCGCGCATGCACGCACTGTTTGGACGATACCGACAGTATATATTTGGCTAATAAGAATGTGTACCTGGGACATCGTCGATTTCTTCTGAGCAGGCATCCCGTAAGAAAGAAAGGCAAGCATTTCAAAGGTGAGGCGGATCACCGGACGAAGCCTCGCCACCGTACTGGTGCTGATGTACATGATATGGTCAAGGATTTGAAGGTGGTCTTTAGAAAGGGTCTTGGTGGACAACCTGTTCCGAATGACGCTGACGGACGCGCACCCATGTGGAAGAAGAAATCTATATTTTGGGACCTGCCCTATTGGAAAGACCTCGAGGTCCGCTCCGCAATCGACATGATGCATGTGACAAAGAATCTTTGTGTGACCCTTCTTGGCTTCTTGGGCGTGTATGGGAAGACAAAAGATACACCTGAGGCCAGGAGGACCAGCAACGTATGCACGGAAAAGACGGCATACATCAGGGTCATGCAAGCTACGCTCTTACCAAAGAAGAGAAGGAAATCTTCTTTGAATGCCTGCTCAGTATTAAGGTATCATCTGGCTTCTCGTCAAATATAAAGGGAATAATAAACATGGCAGAGAAAAAGTTCCAGAACCTGAAGTCTCATGACTGCCACGTGATTATGACGCAACTGCTTCTGGTTGCATTGAGGGGGCTTCTACCGGAAAACGTTCGATTAGCCATTGTGAAGCTATGTGCATTTCTCAATGCAATCTCTCAGAAGGTAATCGATCCAGAAATCATACCAAGGTTACAGAAAGATTTGGTGCAATGTCTTGTCAGTTTCGAGTTGGTGTTCCCACCATCCTTCTTCAACATCATGACGCACGTCCTAGTTCACCTATGCGAAGAGATTAACGTTTTGGGTCCTGTATTTCTACACAATATGTTCCCCTTTGAGAGGTTCATGGGAGTCTTAAAGAAATATGTTCATAACCGTGCTAGGCCAGAAGGAAGCATCTCCAAGGGCCGTCAAAATGAGGAGGTCATTGAGTTTTGTATTGACTTTATTCCTGACCTTAAGCCGATTGATGTTCCTGAATCGCGGCATAAGGGCAGACTGGATGGAAAAGGCACGCTAGGAGGGGAACAAATAATATGTATGGACGGACATTCTCTCACTGAAGCACACTACACAGTTCTACAGAATTCCGCCTTGGTGGCTCCGTATATGGATGAACACAAGAATTTGCTACGCTCCAAACACCCGGAGCGGTCTGATGACTGGGTTACACGTGAACAAACCAGGAGTTTCGCCAGCTGGTTGCAAGCACGTACCATGCATGACACCTCTATTGAAGATGACCTGTACTTGCTGTCCCAGTTACCATCTTCGAATATAATGACTTTCAAAGGGTACGAGATAAATGGTAATACATTTTACATGATCTCCCAAGATAAGAAGAGCACCAACCAAAACAGTGGTGTCCGCTTTGATGCAGAAACCAAGACGGGAAAGGAAACATGACTATCGACGTGGTTTGAAGGTCCCTTTGTTTCGGTGCAAATGGGTCAATATGACACGAGGCGGGGTAACGGAAGACCCGCAGTACGGAATGACAACAGTGGATCTCAACAATCTTGCGTATGCAGACGAACCATTCGTCCTAGCCAATGATGTGGCACAGGTTTTCTATGTGAAGGACATGTCTACCAAGCCAAGAAAAAGAAAATATAAGGAAGCGAATGCATCCTACGACGAGCCAAAGCGGCACATAGTTCTTTCTGGGAAGAGAAACATCGTGGGAGTGGATGACAAGACAGACAAGTCAGAAGATTATGAAAAGTTTGATGAAATTGCTCCATTCACAGTGAATATTGACCCGAGCATCCCGTTAAATGATGAAGATTTTCCATGGCTACGACGCAAAGGGACACACGCGAAGAAAAAATTTCACACCCAAAGATCTGGGATGTGATCGGCTTAACTATCATCACTTTCTTCTATGTTTCACACCCAGGAGGGAATCTCTGTAATAGTTAGGGTAGCTAGTTATGTGTTTTGGCATTTGAAACGCGAAGAAATTTTATGTGCAAGCAAATTCTTTCATGCATTTACTGATTTTTTCAGCTAAATGACCCTGAAATTTAAAAGCATTTCAAATGAACTCAAAAAAGGATGAAAGTTGGCATGGTATCATAATTTCACCCACATAGCATATGCAAAAAATTAGAGAGGGTTACCGCAAAAACTGGATGCACTTCGTGTACAAAATGGACAATCTGTTTCGAAGTATCAGGGTTTCGGACGAAAACTCATCCGTTACAAAGGTATTTCATTTTTTAAATAACCTAAGCATTACCAAATTGAATATAATGATAAAACACACTAATATTAAACATAAGAAAAAAGAATCACTGAAAAATCTATTTTCAAAGTTAAGTTATTCACAAAAATAAATAAAGCAAAAAAATAAGTAAAAAAGCCAACCTACTGGGCCACAGCGGCCTGCATACGACTAGAAACCCAAATTCAAGTTGGGCCAGGATGCAAGCCCGCTAGCCCAGTAGGCCCAACAGGGCATCGCAGAAGAGGTAGGCCCAGAAGGCCTGCTTAAGAGAGGAGCTCGAGACAGCAGCGACGGCGGGGCTTATAAGCAGGTGCGAGTGCCCCTCGGCTAGCGAGGTGGGACTAAACTTTTGTGCCCCTCGCCTGGCAGCGCACACCCTTTAGTACCGGGTCGTGGCACCAACCGGTACTAAAGGGGGGGCCTTTAGTACCGGTTGGAGCCACCAACCGGTACTAAAGGGGGTCGCTTCCCGCCGCTTGGGCTAGCCAAAACAGACCTTTAGTACCGGTTGGTGGCTCCAACCGGTACTAAAGGTGGGTTCTATATAAGAAAACACTTCAAAATTTCGTCAGTTTCTCATCTCTCCCTCTGCTTCTTCTCCTCTGCACCGTCACCCGCCGCCCCCGCCGTCTCCATATCCCTCGTCGCCGCCCCGGCCCGTCGCCGCCCCGTCCCCATCGTCGCCGCCCCGTCGTCCCGTCCCAGTCGTCCCTGTCGTCACCGCCGCCCCGTCCCGGGCCGTCCCGGCCTCGTCGTCACCGTCCCCGTCTTCGTCGCCGCCCTGGCCCGTACGTCCCCGTCCCCGTCGTCGCCGCCCCATCGTCGCCGCGCCCGTCGCCGTCCCCGTCGCCGCACACACACACACACATTTTTAGTTATAGATTTTTATGTTTTTTAGAAATTGTTAGACATTTTTCTGTTTTTAGAAATAGTTAGAAATGTTAGAATTGTTAGAATTGTTAGAAATGTTAGAATTGTTAGAAATGTTAGAATTGTTAGAATTTTTTTCTGTTCTTTAGTTATAGAAATAGTTATAAAAAAGTTAGAATTGTTAGAAATTTTTCTATTTTTTAGTTATAGAAATAGTTATAAAAAAGTTAGAATTGTTAGAAATTTTTCTGTTTTTTAGTTATAGAAATAGTTATAAAAAAGTTAGAAATTTTTCTTTTTTTTAGTTATAGAAATATTAGAAATGTTATAGAAATGTTAGTTATATATAGCATTGTTAGAAATTTTAGTTATCAAAATCCAATCATTAAAAAATGTTACTTTTTGCGGGCATATAGCTAGTATTTGTTGTCGACGATGCCCGGCCCGCATCCTCGCCGTCGACACGTCCGCGACGACGTCCAGCTGACCCATGTCCGGGACTGTGCTCCGCCAGGCTGGCACTGGGAGGTGCTGCCTGGAGGGGCGCGCCGCTTGATGAGGAACCCGGCCCCGGGTCCCGTCGTCGACCCTGATCTCATTTGGTGGCGTTCCCGTGGGCCAGTTTCGGTGCGGAGGGAGCCGGCCCCGCCGGAGGTGGTACGTCGTCGTGTCAGGGAGGAGGACGAGCACGTCCATCGCTACATGGTTGCGTTAGAGGGCGGGTGGTTCTCCAATACCTGGCAGTTTCTTCAGGGATCTCACTTCAGCTATGATCCTATGAGGGTTCCTTCTCTTTGGGTGTCCACCGCCCGCGCCGCACTTCAGCTATGAGCCAGTGATGTACTATTCAATATTATATATTATTCGAGACGATGTATTCGAGATTAAATCTATTATTCAAGACGATGTATTCGAGATTATATCTATTATTCGAGACGATGTATTCGAGATTATATCTATTATTCGAGATTATACTAAATTGTTTTATATTTCTTTTGGCATAGTTAAATAAAAGCTATGGCGGACAATACCGACAGAGAGAGAGAACAGACCATGTTTGATATCATACGCGGGCCAGATGATGATCAGAATGAAGAAGATTTTGACGGCTCCGAATTTCTAAACAACACCGGAGAGGGTGATATGATATGCGATTGCGATGCCCGAATTGTTGAAGTCATGAACTACGACGAAGAACATGTTGATCCTGAATCTGGCGAGGTATATATATTTATATAAGCAGGAATCTGGTGATCATCGCATGTTTTAAATGAGTTGTAGATATATTAACGAATCGATCTTTCTTCTTTCAGCCATCCGGATGGAGCAAATCTTCAGGCAAAAGGACGAAACGAGGCCCGAACAAAAAGTTGAAGGAGGGCCTAAAGTACAATATCAAGGCATTCAAACCTAATGGCGAACCATTAGCGCCTAAGAAGATTTTTGACAAGTTCGTTCGTCAGTGCGGAGTTCTTGTGAAGGACCAACTCCCGATCTCCCTTCAAGAATGGAGAAAGCCAGCAAAGCCACGTCCAAATGTTACTTTTGTCGACGAGAATAAAAAAAACTGCTCTGGGATACTCTCATGGAACATTTCACCCTACCAGATCATTTCACAGAAGCAGATGCGCAGAAAGTCAAGGATGCTGCTTTTAGGAAGATGGCGGTTGCATTCAAGAACCACAAGAGAACGACGTGGGAGAAGTACGTCAAGGGAGGAAGGAAGACTCCAGTATTCGAGGGGATACTAGAGAATCAAAGTGCTCATTGGGACGATTTCGTGAAATTCAAGGATTCAGAATTAGCTAAGGAACGGTCGAGAATAAACAAGAAGAATGCTGATAAAAAGGATAAGTTCCATAAGCTGGGGCCAGGTGGCTACGCGGTGGCAATGCCTAAGTGGGATAAGTCTGAGAAAGAGATGGAGGATGCAAGTGTCACTCCGGTTACTAAGAGCTGGCCCCCCAGGTGTAGGACTTGGTTCTATGCGCATGGGGGGGAGTTGGACCCGAAGACAGGTAATGTTTCGACGAAGGCATGTCTGAACGGAGCCGACGATGTGATACTTGTTGCAATAGAAGAGGCTCGATCGGGGGTGTTCCAGCACAACAAAGAGAATGATGAGCTTACGCGTGCCCTGGGAAATCCTGAACACCCGGGAAGAACATGAGGCAAGGGCGCTATTCCGTGGTATGAGGGGTTTTCGGACTGGAACGCCGACTACAGAACCCGTGCGAGAAAGAAGATTGCGGAGGAGAAGAAGAGGAAGATGGAGGAGGAGAAGAGGAAGCGGGACTATGAACGCCTTCAAGGCCTAGAAGCAAGTCAAGCGGAATTGGCAGTTAAATTCCAGCGGCAGCAGGAGCAGATCGACTCACTTAGCCAGCAAAGGGGGTCTCAGCATCTGCAGCAGCTAGCGGATGATCCAGCATTGGATAGCACCGCCCCATCCATGCCAAGAAGCAGCGTGGGTTCCGCCCCGGGCGACGCAGTGCTGGATAGATACCCCGTGGATGACATCACGGAGAACACTAACTGCGAGCTACACTTCAAAATGAAGAACATATCCATGAAGGTGGCGGACGCTGTTGCTTTTTCAAATTCCCCCGAGGCAACCTTCCATGGAAACCCGATTCCAGCGGGCTATGCTCGTGTCTTGGTTGATGAGGTGGTGGACCCATATTCGGAGCTACAGCTTGACATTCCTGGAGGTGACGACGAGCACACATTGGGAGAGGCCATACATCATGTCATCCTATGGAGAAAGGATTGCATCATCTTTCGAAGGCCACCGACACCGCGTCACCCGACTCCTCGTCGAAGTCCGCCACCGAGTCAGCAGACTCCCGCTCCAAGTCCACCAACACGTGAGGCCACTCCTCCTCCTCCAAGTCCGTCAAAGTGTCAGGCCACTCCTCCTCCAAGTCCGACACAGCGTCAGACGTCCACTCCTCCTCCAAGTCCGGCACAACCTCAGGCCACTCCTCCTCCAAGTCCGGCACAGCTTCAGGCCACTCCTCCTCGTCCAACTCAGCCCAGTCAGCCGTCTCTGCCGCCTCAGCAATCGCAGAAGAGACACCCCGCAGCTATGGTGCGTAGCGGTATGAGTCGAGGT
This sequence comes from Triticum urartu, assembly GCF_003073215.2. Classification (NCBI taxonomy): domain Eukaryota; kingdom Viridiplantae; phylum Streptophyta; class Magnoliopsida; order Poales; family Poaceae; genus Triticum; species Triticum urartu. Next base: position 23,754,247 of record NC_053022.1, read on the forward strand.
CATAGTACAGGAAGTACAGGCGGAGGCAACCTCTCCCTGTGCTGGATCCGGTGGGATCCGCCTCCATCGCGTCCCGCCTAGACCCCGCCGCTGCGGCCGGGGCAGCTCCCCCGTCCGGCCTCCTCCCCATCCTGGACTTGACAGCTGATGGGTCCAGGTCGCTCATGCCTCCGGTGGCTCCTCAGCGAGAGGACTCTCTGTAGTTCGGTGGCGCTCGTGGTGCAGCTCGGTGGCAGTGCAGCTCGGTGGCGCTCGTGCGTGAAGTGCGTTCGGTGAGTGCATGCGTTTAAGTGCATCTCGTGTTGACCCCAACCACCATCCTCCATCACCGTCCGTCTCATGCTGCCCCTCCTGACCACGCGCCCCTGGATCCGGGCAACCAGGCCTGCGCGCCATGCCACGCGCGGCCCGCTGGACTTCGACCGCCGGGGGTGTGGTGGTGGTGGCTGCAACTTCATCTCCCTTATGCCTGCAGGTGCCGCCATGGGCATCTCAATCTTGTCTCCCATCACCGGCATTCGATTGAGGATAGGGCGCCGCCGGCTTGCAGTTTGCTTGGTTCCCCACGCTGTGGTGCGGTGCGTCACCGTCGTTCTATTGCACTTTGGGACCTTCTTTTTCTTCAGATTTTGCTTGTCTGTAGTTTGCCTATGATCTTGGTGCGGTGCCGTGGATGTGCCAGTGGCCGCTCTCTGTGTGGTTGGCCACGCTGTCCTTTGCAGATCGCTGGAGTGAGAGAGGAGGTGCTCTACATGGCGTGTTGCAGTTCCTGGTGCCACTCCAGTGTAGCTCGGTTCGTGCAAAAAAGTGGAGTTCTTTTTTTGTTGTTGTAGTAGTTCCTCGTCATTGTAATTTGTGTGTGTTTGTACTATGGATTAAAAAGAGGATCACTATAGTTCGTTCGCCCCGGCTCGTAGTCCAGATATGTACAGATCGCAGCTCTCTCGGAAACATTCATTGAAGAAAACAACAAAAAATTTGTTTAGGTGCAGCTCACTTGTTTCATTGCCGCAGTGATCTTCTCTCTCCCAGTGGTTCACTATGTTGCCAAGTGCAAAACAAATTGGAAAAGTTGATTTTTTTAATGCAGCTCACTCTGTTGTTGTGTGCAGTAGAAAGAATATTGGAAAAAGAAAAATTGATGCAGTGCACTCACCTCGTCCCTGCAGTACCAACGCTCGACACGAAGTGCACTCCACCATGTTTGGAAAAATTTACGTCCCACAAAAAAAACCATGCAGTGCACTTGCCCATCTAATGACGTGTGGTATTCCGTCTGAAGCAGCGCGTTCTTCTTTCCTCGTCTGAGAAAAAATACGTCTAAACAAAAAGAAACCATGCAGTGCCCTTGACCATCTAATGAAGTGCAGTATTTCGTCTGAAGCAGTACGTTCTTCTATCCGATGCAGTAAATATGACGATTTTGGTCTCGCGAAGAACAGAGTGTCCGCTTGTCGGTAAAATCGAAACTGCTCTTAAACCGTAAGGTATTAGAGAGAGTGTTCTACATGAAAAAGTTGCGTCTCGTCGATATCTTTCCAACAGCATATGATTTGAATTGGTCTGACCAGCCGTTCGTAAAAATTTTGCGAAAAAACAGCTGCTGCCTCTCGAAGTCAGCCGCACGATTTTCAAAATTAACTAAAATCCGTAAGGAATCTCAAAACCATTTCAACATATGAAGGTTGCGCCTTGTCCGTAGCTTTCCAACGGCGTATCATATGTATCGTTTCGACAAACGATTAGAAAACTAGAGCAAAAACAGTACCGAAAATTTCAAAAAATTTGAAAAACAGAGTTCAGCAATTTAGTAAATTTGAAACTGCTCTTAAACCGTAATGAATTAGAGAAAGATTTATATATGAAAAAGATGTGCCTCGACGATATCTATCCAGCGGCGTATCATTTTCTTCATTCCAACAAGCGGTTTAGAAAAAATACGAAAAACGCTCGCTGCCACTCGTCATCCGCCGCACTATTTTCAAAACTGTTCTTAAACCGTGTGGAATCTTGAAAAGTGTTCAACATGTCGAAGTTGCAACTAATCCATAGCTTTTCAATGGTATATTACACGCCTCATTCTGATAAACGGTTAAAAAATTAGAGCGAAAAAAGTACCAAAAAATAACGCGTGCAGTTTTTTCCGACGAGAAGTTCACTAGTCTCTATTGCAGTGCTCGTCGTCAAAATGATGCAGTGTGCTTCTGTTGAGCGTGAAATGCCGAAGTGGTGTGCAGAATAGTTATTCTGCTAATATATATATATATATATATATATATATAAGAAAGAATAGAGAATGCGGTAATAGTCTAGTGCTATGCATTGTTTATTCAAAAAGGTGCGTCGAAGCAAAATGATACAAGTAGTGCGATAAGCAAAAAGTAGGACTATTTCACATGTCCCCTCCGAGGGCAAGCTGAGGAATGGTATTTAAAGCAGGTATTTCAGTCATTGTCAGAGACCACCTGGGAGTTCCGTGGTGCGACGTAGCGTTCTGCCTCCTTGGTTGTTGCATCGTGTGTCCGGCAACCGTACTGCCGGACGGGGTTTCCAGAGATTAATGTCCTGAAAGAGAGAAAATAACAAAGCGGGAAGCGCCTAGTGCGGTTGAGCCGCGTCTTGGGGCGTGCCGTAGTCATGCCCCCCTCCCCACCTGTGCCCATGGTATTTTTAATGCGTAATTATGTACACGTGCACGAATTTCGCCGTTTGGCTGGTACTGGGGTGGGGGCCGCATTGCTATGCGAGCTCGGAACATGCCAGGCGGTCTTTTTGCCGATTACTCTGGGCGCTTGAAGGTGTCCGGGTCTTGAATCGCCGAACTGGTGGATTGCCTTAAGAGGCTGCTTTGCGCTTCTGCTGCGAGGGCTGCAGTGTGCTCCTCCGTACGGAGAGAGCGCTCTGTGTTTCCATTGACTGTGATGACCCCCCGTGGTCCTGGCATGTTGAGCTTAAGATATGCATAGTGCGGTACTACGTTGAATCTCGCGAATGCGGTTCGCTCGAGCAGTGCATGATAGCAACTGCGGAACGAGACTATATCGAAGATTAACTCCTCGCTTCGGAAGTTATCCGGGGATCCGAAGACCACTTCCAGTGTGACTGAGCCTGTGCAATGGGCCTCTACACCTAGTATGACGCCTTTGAAGGTCGTTTTTGTGGGTTTGATCCTTGAGGGGTCTATACCCATTTTGCGCGCTGTGTCCTGATAAAGCAGGTTCCGGCTGCTGCCACCGTCCATAAGGACTCGAGTGAGTTGAAATCCGTCGATGATTGGGTCTAGGACCAGTGCGGCGAATCCGCCATGACGGATACTAGTGGGGTGGTCCCTACGATCGAAGGTGATCGGACAGGAGGACCATGGGTTGAACTTTGGGGCGACTGGCTCCAACGCATATACGTCCCTTAACGCACGCTTCCGCTCCCTCTTGGGGATGTGGGTTGCGTATATCATGTTCACCGTCCGCACTTGTGGGGGGAACCTCTTCTGTCCTCCGGTGTTCGGCGGCTGGGGGTCCTCCTCGTCATCGCTATGCAACCCCTGATCTTTGTTTTCGGCATTTAACTTACCGGCCTGCTTGAACACCCAACAATCTCTGTTGGTGTGGTTGGCTGGCTCGTCGGGGGTGCCGTGTATTTGACACGAGCGATCGAGTATACGGTCCAAACTAGACAGGCCCGGAGTGCTTCTTTTGAATGGCTTTTTCCGCTGACCGGGTTTAGAACCTTTGAATCCGGCATTGACTGTCGTATCCTCGATATTGTCATTGTTGATGCGGCGCTTTTGTTTGTTGCAACGTGACCTGCCATTGCCATCCTTGGTATCTGAAGTACCATGGTTCTTTGATATATTATTGCTGCGAGCCAGCCAGCTATCTTCTCCCGCGCAAAAGCGGCTCATGAGTGTCATGAGGGCTGCCATAGATTTCGGCTTTTCCTGGCCAAGGTGTCGGGCGAGCCACTCATCGCGGATGTTGTGCTTAAAAGCTGCTAGGGCCTCTGCATCCGGACAGTCAAAGATTTGATTTTTCTTTGTCAGGAACCGTGTCCAGAATTGCTTGGCCGATTCCTCTGGCTGCTGAATTATGTGGCTCAAGTCATCGGCATCTGGTGGTCGCACATAAGTGCCCTGGAAGTTGTCGAGGAATGCGGCTTCCAGATCTTCCCAATAGCCAATGGATTCTGCTGGCATGCTGTTGAGCCAACGTCGAGCTGGTCCTTTGAGTTTTAGTGGGAGGTATTGAATGGCGTGTAGATCGTCACCGCGGGCCATGTGGATGTGCTGGAGGAAGTCCTCGATCCATATCGCAGGATCTGTTGTGACGTCGTATGATTCTATATTTACGGGTTTGAAACTCTCTCGGATTTGATGATCCATTACTTTGTCTGTGAAGCATAGGGGGTGTGCGAAGCCTCTGTACTGGGCTATGTCGCGACGCAGCTCAAATGAGTCTTGTCCGCTATGTTCGGCCCGGCCGGATTTACTTTTACTGTATCTGGCATGACGGTTATCGTCCCGCGTGGTGGCGTGCCCTCGTGATCCGTAGATCGATCTTGCGTGTTTTGCTTTGTCCTCCAATACGTCTCGCATGTCTAGCATGTTTCCCCATGCCTTGACATTTTTATTTGAGTGGCGTCCGGGTGCGGGCTGAGCTTCTGGCTGAAATGCCTCTCTGTCGCGGCCACGAGGTGGCCGATCAGCCGCGTCATATGCTGGGGATGTAGGTTTTAATGCTTCCTCCTCCAGGTGGGGTAGCAATGCGCTTCGGGTAACTCTTGGAGGGGCGTACGAGTTCATATTCCCCGGCCGCAAGGACTTCAGTCCATCTGTCGGCTAGCAAATCTTGATCAGCTTGAAGCTGCTGCTTTTTCTTGAGGCTATTTGCCATGGCTATAAGCCTGCGCTTGAAGCGCTCTTGTTCGGCAGGATCCTCCGGCATGACAAATTCGTCGTCATCGAGGCTTGCCTCGTCTTCGGTTGGGCATGTAATTATCATCCTCTGCCTCTCCATCTGCCGCTCTCTCGAGAGCGCTGTCTTCTCTATCCTCCTGCTCTAAATCTTGCTGGAGGGGATTGTTGTCGTCTTCGGCACTGTCCGGAGTGCTATTATCTCATGTGCCGGTGTCACCGCTTTTGCTTTGGCGAGACTTAAAGCGGCACCGCTGACGTCGGCTCTTGGCTTGCTTCTTGGAGGGGTCATCCTCTGTTGTCTCATCGCCATTGCCTTCTTTGGGTGTGTCCACCATGTATATATCATATGATGAGGTGGTTGTCCAGTGCCCTGTCGGCAGTGGTTCCTCTTCGTTTCCCGCATCGTCGTCCATACCGTCGATGTCTTCGGAGTCGAAGTCGAGCATGTCAGTCCAATTGTCGACAGTGGCTACTAAGTGGGTGGTGGGTGGGCGGCGAATTTCTTCGTCATCCGCATCCCAATCCTGCCGAACATAGTTCGGCCAGGACTCTCCTGACAAGGAGAGAGACCTTAACGAGTTCAGTATGTCGCCGAAGGGCGAGTGCTGAAAGATATCCGCGGAGGTAAACTCCATGATCGGCGCCCAGTCGGATTCGATAGGCACGGGCGCAGGCGGTTCGGAGTCCGTGGCCGGGGAAGAATCCGGCAGCTTGGCATCACGACTCTTGTGAGGGGTAAGGTCGATACTCGGCTCGATCGCTGCTGAGGAGACGGCCTCCATGGCGGGGTCCATCCACCCGTCCATGATTGGCGTAACTGGCTCCGAATTGAGGGTTGGAGCGGTTGCCAGCGTGATCTCCCGAATACTGCCCAATGGCAGAGCTAAATCATGCTCATCGTGACCATGCGGCGCACTAGGCAGGGGCTCGAATCCGTCGAAGATCAAGTCTCCGCGGATATCGGCCGTGTAGTTTAAGCTTCCAAACCTGACCTGGTGGCCAGGGGCGTAACTCCCGATCTGCTCCTGATGGCCAATCGAGTTGGCCCACAGTGCGAAGCCACCGAAAACAAAGATCTGTTCGGGAGAAAAGTCTCACCCTGGAGTGCATCACTATTGATGATCGAAGGAGCCATCAAGGCTAATGGCGACGACACAGAGGAACTCTCAATGAAAGCACCAATGTCGGTGTCAAAACCGGCGGATCTCGGGTAGGGAGTCCCGAACTGTGCGTCTAAGGCAGATGGTAACAGGAGGCAGGGGACACGATGTTTTACCCAGGTTCGGGCCTTCTTGGTGGAGGTAAAACCCTACGTCTTGCTTGATTATTCTTGATAATATGGGTAGTACAAGAGTTGATCTACCAGGAGATCGAAGAGGCTAAAGCCTAGAAGCTAGCCTATGGTATGATTGTACGTTGTCCTATGGACTAAAACCCTCCAGTTTATATAGACATCGGAAGGGGCTAGGGTTACACAAGGTCGGTTACAAAGGAGGAGATATACATATTCATATTGCCTAGCTTGCCTTCCACGCCAAGTAGAGTCCCATCCAGACATGGGACGAAGTCTTCAATCTCGTATCTTCATAGTCCAACAGTCCGGCCAAAGGATATAGTCCGGCTGTCCGGAGAACCCCTAATCCAGGACTCCCTCAGGGGGCTACATGATCGTATTCAGATCCTAGATTAACCCCTTTGGTCCGGTTTATTGATCGTATTCGAATCAGAAGCCTCAAATTTTTCTCTCTGTTTGACTTAAGTTTTTGAAAATAGTTTTTTGGGTTTGTCTTGAGACTTTTTGCTCATACATGAAGCATATATATGTGGTTTCTATTAACCCGGCCTGGCTTTCCACGACAAGTCACCAGCATATGACAATATTAATACTTGGAAGGTTTGGCTTCTAAGTTTTGGGTTATCACCCTTACTGCACAGGCCTTGGCTATGGATTTTAAGCCGCCGGTATATTTTGAATTACGCCGTTGGAATCATGCGCATATCAATCATTGGATTATTGCCCTGGCTTTTGACGTTAAAGTCGCCAGGGCGTATGTTGTTTAATCTCTGTGCAGGATTTGCAGAACTATGACTTATATAAATGCTTAAGTCCAAGCTCTTCATTAAAATTGATGCTTCAAAATGATTATCCGTTCTGGATTTTCTCAAAGGCTATAAGTCGTCGGGTCATAAAAATTCTGGCTTACAATGGAGGCGTATTAAATCTCCATTGGCCAAGAGCCGCAGGGTATTAAAACACCGGATTTACTTGTCAACAGATAAGGTTTTCAAAGTCGCTTTAGCGCAATGGCTATTATATTATAAATAGATATGATTTATTTTACAATGTAAGGAATAGACCCTAGTCGCTGTAGGCTTACGACCAGGCACTTGGGGCTACATAATTCAAATTGAGATTACATCAAATATGCAAGTCTCATGTCGCTACAAGCATGCACCATGACACTTGGGGGCTCATGCAAGGTCATTTCTTACTTGCTTCGTTGAAAGACCCGACTCATCACATCATAATGAGCCGGCCCTTGGGGGCTACCAATTGCTCCTGTCAACAATTCAAGCTTTTATAGGTATCAGGGAATTACAAGTCCCAGGTTGCTGCAAGCATGACAACCCGACACTTGGGGGACAACATGGATTGAGATGAACAACATGGATTTCTTCAAAGTGGTAATATTTATATTGAAGCAAGCCTTAAGTCATCACTTTGCTCTGCTCAAGACTTGGGGGCTACAGGTAACACGGATATAAGGAGAAATATTTTCAAAATCTCAGTTTTTGAGCAAACCAGATTGACCAGGCGTCACTAATCATTATGACCCGGTGTCTGCAACAATCATGACCCGGTGTCGGCAACAATTATGACTCGGCATCATCTATTTTATAAACCGACAGTTTTGGTAATCATAAATTGGCAAGTTTCTGCATCTTCAAGCCGGCTGAATATTAAATGAGTATTTCAAAGACCAAAATTTTCTAAGCCGGCTCTTTGGAAGTTGACTTAAGTGGATTATTTCTTACAATATTTTTCTACAAGAGACCAATGTCAGCAAATTGACTCTGAAGCTGGCCTATTGACCCGGACTTTTCAAAAGAAGTATCTGGATTTTTTGCATTGAAAAGTTCAAACATATCTGCCAAAGAAGATTTGCTGTGAGATCATGGTCATGTAGATATCAACAAGGAAATGACAAGGACTTAACGATGATCAGATGCCGGCATACAAGAAATTTTTAACCCGGAGCACAACCTGTCAAATTTGTTCTTGTGTTTATTTTCAGGATCAGTTTAACATGAATAAATCCAAATTAAACTGGGGCTAATGTCGGGGATATACCCTGCGGTATGACCTGGCCGGACCTGTTGACTCACTGGTGACCCGCCCTGACTTGGCGACTCACTAAGTGACCCCTCTAGATCTATCCACTCACTGATGACCCAGCCGAGCCAGGTGACTCATTGATGACCCGGCCAGTGGGTTAGAGGAGCGACAAGACCCGGAGGACCAGTAGGCGGTTCAAGGAAGGCCAGCTTAAGCTATGGTAGGACGGCTTAAAAGGAAAGCATAAGGAATATTCCCTTTCAAAGGAAACAAGAATAGGACTCTCTTGATAACCCACAAGTATAGGGGATCGCAACAGTTTTCGATAAGTAAGAGTGTCGAACCCAACGAGGAGCTAAAGGCAGAACAAATATTCCCTCAAGTTCTATCGACCACCGATACAGCTCTACGCACGCTTGATGTTCACTTTACCTAGAACAAGTATGAAACTAGAAGTACCTTGTAGGTGTTGTTGGATAGGTTTGCAAGATAATAAAGAGAGCGTAAATAAAAAGTAGGGGCTGTTGTAAGTAAAGGAGCAATAAAGTAAATATAGCGAGTGTGGAAAAGTGGTGGTAGGAGTTGCGAAATTGTTCCTAAGCAATTGACTACTTTACTAGACCGATAGCAAGTATTATGTGGGAGAGGCCATTGCTAGCATGTCATCCCTGACTTGGAATTCTATGCACTTATGATTGGAACTATTAGCAAGCATCCGCAACTACTAACGTTCATTAAGGTAAAACCCAACCATAGCATTAAGATATATTGGACCCCCTTCAATCCCGTATGCATCAATTTCTATGCTAGGCTGAAGCTTCTATCACCCTTGCCCTCCAATACATAGTCCTATCAACATACAACTAACCCTAGGGTGTGATCCACGAATGCACTCATATGGTGGGCACCAAAGGAAAGCAACATAACCGCAAGCAAATTAAATCAATCATAGCAATTCATTAACCACCGATAGGACAACAAATATCTACTCAGACATCATAGGATGGCAGCACATCATTGGATAATAATATGAAGCATAAAGCACCATGTTCAAGTAGAGGGTACAGCGGGTTGCGGGAGAGTGGACCGCTATAGATAGATGGGGGAAGGTGATGGAGATGTTGGTGAAGATGGCGGAGGTGTTGGTGTAGATCGCGGTGATGATGATGATGGCCACGGCAGCGTTCCGGCGCCACTGGAAGAGAAGAGGAGAGGGGGGCGCTTCGTCTTCTTCTTCCTCACTACTAGAAAAAGGGCTATAGATGGGATGGACACTAATGGCGCACCAGACAAGCGGTGCGCCATTAGTATATACTAATGGCGCACCACCTTCTGATACGCCATTAGAGTTGAAACTACTAATGGCGCACCTGGCCCAGGGTGCGCCATTAGTATCAAAAAACAAATTTTTTTAACTAGTGCGCCTGTCCAAACATACTAATGGCGAATCCAGACACAGTGCGCCATTACTAGTTGTAACTAGTAATGGCGCACCTGCCGGAAAGTGCGCCACTAATGTTGTTTTTTTATTATATTTTTTATTCCCTTTTTTGCAAAACTACTAATGGCGCACTGTACCACCGTGCGCCATTACTAGTTTAAACTAGTAATGGCGCATTGTGGGACAGTGCGCCATTAGTATGTTTTTTTTGCAAAACTACTAATGGCGCGCCACCAGAAGGTGCGCCATTAGTAACCTGGATTACTAATGGCGCATTTAGAGTTGGTGCACCATTAGTAAGTGGGCAGCAACAAGATATTTTGGACAGCCTCTCCTACCCACACTCACTTTCTCCCCACTTCATTCTCTCCACCTCCTCCTTGTCTCGGGTGCCTCCTCTTTTTCACCTCATTTCCACTATAGATTCATTCAATTTAAGTGGTTAAATTACCTTGTTTTGATAGGTAAGTAAGGGGGGAAGCTATATTTATGTTGTTCTCCCTACAACAATGTGCACATGCACTTTTTATGGCCTAGCTAGATCTATGTATGTTCGTGGTGTTGCATATGTTTGTGGTGTTGCATATGTGTTTGTGTTTGGAGGTGTACCGGTATTTGAAATGCGATAGTTGCCAATATTTTGCCGGAATGTTGATTCATTTCTGTTTCAGCGAGTATTTTGGCATTAAGCATTCTTTTTGGTCCTATTTTTAGGGAAAGTCATGCCAAATTTTTTCTTGGTTCTAAAATATCGTTTTGCTCTACCCCGCAGGCGATCATGGTCCGCATGATGACCGAAGGCATCGTGAATAGGTTTTTGAGGTCCGCGAAGGCCGAGATGCTTCAAAAGAACGAGACGGAGATAAGATGTCCGTGTCGAAGATGCAAGCTGAAGAGCCTTATTGCGGACCCGGAATCCGGGTAGGTGCGGGACCACCTGCTCTTGTGTGGTTTCATGGATGGCTATCGGTGGCAAGGTGATGAAGATGACTACGAAGTCGTCCATGGGGGCCGGGCAAGAAATGAGGAAGGGCAGCAAGACAACCACCACGGCTCGGGCGGGCGAGAAGACGAAGAATCCCTAGGAGATGATCACGACGGTGATGCTGTACACAGTCATCATGTAGAAGATGCAGGACATGATGATGAGGAAGATGCCGGAGCACACGACGGGCATGATCATGAAGATGATGATGCCGGTGGAGCAGACGACGCTGGACCATCGATGGGCTGGGTGCAGGACCCTCATATTCAAGAGCTGCTTCTCAAGCAGATGGATAACGCAAGAGCTGCCGCTCGAGAGAAAGCCAAGATGGATCAACATGAGTTAGACGCGGTTACTCCATTGTATGTAGGATGCAAGCCCGAGGATACCCGCCTGAAAGTAACGCTCATGGCTCTGGAGATGAAGGTAAAACACAAAATGACCGACGCATGCTTCGACGAGAACATGTCATTCTGGCACGAACGTCTTCCCAAGGGGAACAAGTGCCCGACCAGTTTGGAGGAGGCAAAGAAAATCGTGTGTCCTCTAGATTTACCGCACGTGAAATACCATGTGTGCATGAACAATTGCATCATTTATCGGGACGAGCACGCGGAGTCTACCATATGTCCAGTGTGCGGCGTCACTCGATACAAGAAGAGGAAGAAAGCTCCTCAAAAAGTGGTGTGGTACTTTCCGATCACTCCTCGTCTGCATCGCGGACCCTAAGGTAGCAAAGCTCGTGCGTTGGCACGCGGATAGGGAGGAGAAGAAGCAAGAAGATGATGCAAATGATCCGGAGATAGATAAAAAAGACAAGATGCTGAGTCACCCTAAGGATGCGAGCCAGTGGCAAGCGTTGAACTTCGAAGACCAAGAATTTGGGAACGATCCAAGGAACATCGTGCTGGGCGCGAGCACCGATGGAGTCAATCCGTTTGGCAGCCAGAGAAGCACACATAGCACCTGGCCTGTGTTTGTGTGGATGTACAACCTTCCCCCCTGGTTGTGCATGAAGAGGAAGTACATTCACATGAGTATGCTAATTGAAGGACCGAAACAACCAGGGAACGACATCAATCTTTATCTGGGGCTGATGAAAGAGGAGCTTGACACGCTGTGGAAAACGCCAGCCAATACGTGGGACGCCGCAGAGAAAGAATATTTCCCCATGAGAGCCGCGCTGCTCACGACGGTGCACGACTATCTCGGTTACGGATATGTCGCGGGGCAGGTGGTCCACGGATTTTCTGGATGCGTCAGGTGCATGGATGACACAACGTATCGGCTACTAGATAGAGATCCCGAGTCTTCAAAAACTGTGTTCATGGGACATCGAAGGTGGCTTCGCGATGATGACCCGTGGAGAAAACGCAAGGATCTATTCGATGGTGAAACCGAACCCCGAGGACGTCCGCGTACAAGGAGCGGCGAGGAAATAGACGAGCTGTTGAAAAATTGGAAAGACTACCCACTGCCGTGAAAGAAGCAAAAGGTGCCAGAGCCGGGAAAGAAGCAAAAGGCGCCAGAGCCGCTGCTAAAGGTATGGAAAACGAGGTCTGTTTTCTGGGACTTGCCGTACTGGAAGATCCACCGTGTGCCTCACAGCCTTGATGTCATGCATATCACGAAGAACGTGTGCGAGAGTCTGCTTGGTACCCTGCTCAACATGCCAGAGAGGACCAAAGATGGGCCGAAAGCAAGGGCAGACTTGAAATCAATGGGCATCAGGCAGGAGCTTCACGCTATATATGATGATGATGATGATGATGATGATGATGAGGCGAAGCAGGACACGGAAAGTCGTCGCAAAGGCAAAAAGGCCAAGAAGACCGGAAATGACTACCCTCCCGCGTGCTTCACTCTAAGTCAGGAGGAGATCGAGCAGTTTTTCACCTGCCTCGTAGGAGTAAAACTTCCTTACGGTTACGCAGGGAAGATAAGCAGATACCTAGACCCAGCGAAGCTGAAGTTCAGCGGGATGAAGTCTCACGACTGTCACGTGCTGATGATGCGGATACTTCTAGTTGCAATCCGTGGGATCATGGACGCGCACGTCCGTGAAACCCTATTTGGCCTATGCAACTTTTTCGACGTCATCTCTCGGAAGTCTGTTGGCGTGAGGCAACTCAGAAGGCTACAGGAAGAGATCGTGGTGATACTATGCGAGCTTGAGATGTACTTCCCGCCCGCATTCTTCGATGTTATGGTGCATCTGCTGGTCCATATCGTGGATGATATCATCCAACTCGGGCCGACGTTCCTGCACAGCATGATGCTGTTCGAAAGGATGAATGGTGTCATCAAAGGATATGTTCGCAACATGTCACGTCCAGAGGGAAGCATAGCCAGGGGCTTTCTGACCGAAGAGTGCATCTCCTGCTGCACGAATTGTCTAGGCATCGAGAACCCCGTTGGTCTGCCCGTCAACAGGCACCTCGGCAGGCTCGCTGGATGGGGTCACCGTGAGGGTCGCTGCGAAATGCATGTCGACTTCGAGGGTCGACTCGCCGACTTTGAAAGAGCAAACCTAGTCGCGCTACAACACATAGACGTGGTCGATCCTTGGGTGGTACAACACAAAACCTTTATTAAGAAGACGTACAATGACCGAGGCCAACAGAGGACGGACGGAGATATACTCAAAGAGCACAACTCATGTTTCACGCGTTGGTTCAAGCAGAAGCTTCTGTCGTACCCTTTACATGAGGATTCTTCCGCGGAAGAACAACTCATATTCGCCTTGTCACAGGGGGCCGAGCACAACCTGATGACCTATGAGGCGTATGATATCAACGGCTACACATTCTACACCGAGGCCAAGGACATGAAGAGCGATGGTTATCAGAACTCCGGGGTAACAATGGAATCCTACACCGGTAACGACAAGGACAGATACTACGGAAGGATCGAGGAGATCTGGGAGCTGAGCTACGCTGGAGAGAAGGTCCCGATGTTCCGTGTCAGATGGGCCAAGAGCGTCCTAAAAGAAGACCGGTATTTCACCACCATGGTTATACCCGAAGCCAAATCCAAGACCGCGGGCGCAAATGTCACCGCAAAAAATGAGCCATGGGTACTGGCTTCCCAAGTGGACCAATGCTTCTTCATTACCGACCCGTCAAAGCCCAGTCGTGTTGTCATGAGGAGAGGCAAAAGGAAGATCATCGGAATGGATGGAGTAGCCAATGAGCAAGACTTCGACAAGTACAGCAACCCGAGGATCGAACATGACGACGATGATGAAGTAGCAGCATACACCACAAGAAGAAGCAGGACCACCCTACCTAAAGGACGTCTGTTCCACAGAAGAACTCCATTTGCGAAAAAGAAGGGCAAGAAGATTGTGAATAGATAGCTAGCTAAGATCGATTGTATTTAAATCGTAGCCTTCATTTCTCGATTGTATTTCATGGGCACTTTTTGAACTATCATGAATATTTTTAAATTTCATGGACACTCGATCTCGATCCCCCTCCATCTCGATCGCTACCCCCCGCACCCCTCCCCTACTCAACCGCCGCCGCCGACCCCCCGCACCCCGCGCACCCTCCCCCGCTCCTCCGGCATTACTGTTTGATGATATTTTTTAAAAAATTATTACTGTCTTATAAAAAAAATATTACTGTTATGATTTAAACAAGTTTGAACATATTTAAACACAAATAAGTATCAAACAGCATTTGAAATGCATAAAAAAATTTGTGGAGCCTGGGAATCAAACCCAGAACCTCCTGGTGTGAGAACTGGCTGCTGACCAGTCGAGCTAGTAGATGGGACTTGGTGTGGATTAGGTCAGGTGGAAGATAACCTGTTGGCTCGAGCAGAAATCAAAAAAAAAATACTAATGGCGCACCACGGTGAGGTGCGCCATTAGTATGGATGTACTTATGGCGCACCGAGGGCTGGTGCGCCATTAGTATTGTGCCATTGCTATAAGAAAAAAACTACTAATGGCGCACCACGGTGAGGTGCGCCATTAGTATGGATGTACTTATGGCGCACCGAGGGGTCGTGCGCCATTAGTATTGTGACTGATCCCCCCTTCCCTCTCCCCCTTCGCCCGATCCCCCCTTCCCTCTCCCCCTTCGCCCGATCCCCCCTTCCTTCTCCCCCTCGCCAGTTCCCTCTCCCTCCCTCCACCGCGCCGCCGCCGCCGCTGCCCCGACCCACTGCACCGCAGCCGCCCACGCGCCCCCGCCGCCTCCCTCTCCCCTTCCTCCCCCTCGTCGCCGGCGGCCTGGACGCCGCCCCGTCCACACCGCCCCGTCCACCTCGTCGGGCTCCTCCTCCCGCTCCGCATCCTCGGGCTCCTCCCGCTCGCGCTCGTGCTCCCGCTCCCTCTCGTCGTCCTCCTCATCGCCGCTCCCCTCCCGCCGCCAAGCGTAGGTGAGCAACCGCCGCCCTTCCCTTCCCCTCCCCTCCCCTACGCCTCCTCACGGCCGGCTCTACGGACCTTATGATGAGGTGCAGGCAGCTTGCACGATGTAATAGAATGAATTGGTTTATTCACATTTACCGCCATTTTAGCTGATCATTCTGCCATTTAGTACTCTATATCAACGTGCAAGCTTAGTAGTGCTCTTCTCTGTGCTGCAATTTATTTTCAGTCATTTGTCTGAAATGTTTGGTCAAGTTGTTTGCATGCTGCCAGAGGCCTCTGCTAGCTAGTGCCGACTATGATGATGTAAATTGATATTGCCTATGTTTCTTTGCTCATAACCATTGGTTAGGAATAGTTGTTATGTCAGAGGGTCTGATAGGTTAGGCTTTGATGTTTTCCCACTTCCACCCTGGATGTCTTCAACTACAAGAGGAAAACTCCAGTGTCTCCGAGACAAAATAGTTGTCTTAAACTACAAGGGGAAAACTCTAGTGTGTCCCCAAGGACAAAATACTCCACTGTTGCTTTATGTGTTCGGTCATTAATCTGAAATGTTTGATCCAGTTGTTTATATGCTCTGCCAGAGTCTTGTGCTAGTCAGTGCCATGTGTGATGATGATAAACTGATTATGCAAATGTTTCTTTGCTCAGAACTATTGGTTAGGACTCTAGATGTTGAGAGTGTCTGACAAATTAGGTTTTGATGTTTTCCACTCCACTGTCCTCAGGACGATAACAGTCCATTAATTTTTGTTTGTTTGAGGGGAATAATAATCCATAGTTGATCAACTACATTTTTGTTTGTTTGTGGCCAAGTAGTGTGCCTCTGTTGCTTGTTTGCATCAAGTGGCACCCGTCTCATTTACCCCGTACTTGGTACAAACAACAGTCGTCTCATGTTTTTGCCTGCATATTTTAATTTTAATCCTAGTTGATCAACTGTTGTCAAACCTGGAAAGTGTAGCTTCCAACCAGCTGAAGGAAAAGGCCTTCATCTTTTGTGTGGGTAAAAAGTGAAGTTTTCTGAGCATTATTTACAACGTGTTGTTGTTTTTTTCCTTCCTGGGAGGTTGTGGACATTTCGGAATTTTTACTAGATTGGGTTTTGTATCTTCTTCATCCAAATCTGTTTCTAGCACACGGTTAATTTGGTCGATTAGTCAACATCTTTTTTCTAGCACAATAATTGATCTGATTTGATTACTCGCCACCTTGCCGAGCTTCCTGATTACGTACTGCAAAGTTGCTGGTTTTATACGGCTGTCTGCTAATGCCTGATCATTGCTTGTTGACACTCAAACTACAATACATCAGGCCTTATTATAAGTAGCGAAACCATGGACTGAAGAGGCTCAGCCACATAGTGACCTGACTGAGTCATTCTAGTTTCTTGTATGTGTCCAGCCGGCTCAGAGCACCGTCTGGCAGAGCCTTCGTACTGTTGCTGATCACTTCCCTTGATTGTTTCAGCTCAGTCTTGCCTGCAATGAACCAATTCTCCTTTTATCCATTTGATTGGCTCCTATTATAATTGCAGAGGATAAGAAGAACTTGCTCTGTTCTTGCTTGTACACCAATCTCGGCTTCAACTGCTGCATTTACTTTCATGTAACAGTCTTGTACCCAATGCTTCAGTGGCAGTGCATCCTAAGCAATGGAGGCCCTTTTTCACATGCCAATGTATTTTCCATGTTGTGATGGAGGCCTTTTTTGCCTTGTCCACCCGAGAGGCCCTTGAGTTTGCTGGAATGTCTATTAACTTCCGTTCCGGCAAATTCGGGTACTCCATATGTCCTATTTTCAGCAAAGGTCATGCTGAAATTTTCCGTGAATTTTAGCATGACTTTGCTAAAAATAGGACATATGGGGTACTTGTGACTAATGCATGGGCCGGAGTATCTTAGTAGTTAATTAAGTAGGATCAAGTGCCCCCGCGTACTTGTGACTAATGCATGGCTTTTAGGGTGCCTCGGTGTCGATAAAAACCGAAATGATGAAAGCTTAGGCTTTTAGGGTGCCTCGGCGTCGAAAAACCCTCAATGATAAAAGCTTAGCTTTTAGGATGCCTCGGTGTCGACAAACCCTAAATGATGAGACCATGATCTTGTTCCTTGACAATAACCAACTATTTGACCAAACTTTGTTCCTATTTATAGAGAAACATGGCCAACAACGATGAGGCCGGGGGTTCGGGCGGCAAGAAATTCTGGGAGCTGTCCCAGGAGATGGAGGAACAACCTTACTTGTATGAGGACGCCGCCTTCCCCACCGATCCTGAGACCACTGACGGTACCGCCGAGGATGACCCCACTGATGCCACCACTGATGGTGCCGCCGAGGATGCCACCACTGATGATGGCGGCGCACGCACAGATGGCAGCCAACCGAAGAGGCAACGGAAGGACCGGCGCCCGACCGTGCTCCGCACCCTCAAGGAGGAAGTTACTAAAGTGGACTCCGATGGGAATCCAACGGCGCCCGAACGAATAGTCAAGGGGTACTCGCTTCAGCTCAGGTGCATTTTCCGGAGCACCGTCTCGATCGACACTGAGAACCTGAGGCATCCTGACCGAGGGAATTTGCGCAACCTCCTCTTCACGAAGCTGCACGAACGATACAAGTTCCCCGCTGAATTTGAAAACACAAGCCTCAAAGGGAATAAAGTGAACAATGCTACCCCCACGAAGATGAGCAAGGACCTGTCTACTTGGAAAAGCAATGTGAAGAGAATGATCGAGAAAGGTGAGAGTTATGAGAAGATCAAGGAGAAAAAATCCTTCGATCACCGAAGATGACTACAACGACTTCAAGATCAATTGCTCGAGCACCACAAACTCCGAATCAAGTAAGTGGGGGAAAGAAATGCGGGAATTGAACTTAGGGGAACACACACTCGGTCCCGGCGGTTACAGAGTGGCGGAGCCTATATGGGACAAGGAGGAGGCGGACCGTGCCGAGCAAGGCCTACCGCCCCTCTTAAATAAATACGGTGACAAGCAGACCAGGAACTTTGTCAGGGCCCGGTACAAGAAGGACCCGAAAACAAAGGAGCTTACCACGGATCCGAAGACTAGGGCGCTTGAGCTTGTTCTGGTAAGGAATACACCCCCGCGTAATTAGCTCCATATGGTTGCATTCTAATTAATGAAGCCAAATTTCTAAATGGTTCACATTCCTTCCGTAGGCGACTTAAAGCAGTAGCGCGGGGTTGACTAAGAGCAACCCTTGGGACACCACTCTAAATAGGGCGTTGAATGTAATGAAGAACAAGGATAAGCTCAGTAAGCCGACGTTAGCTGGTCGTGTGGCCGGCAAAGGCTTGTCGACAAAATGGTCGTCATACTATAACACTGGTGGGCGAAAGGAGAAAAAGACCAGCTCGGAAAGCCAGGCGCGCGAGGTTCAAGAACTCAGGGCACATGTGGCGCTGATTCCGGAGATTGTCCAAGAGCAAGTGCAACAACAACTCGGAGCGACGATCACCGCCATTGTGCCTACCTTGATCCAGGGGATTAGTGCGTGGATTGCGGGCGGCCAACAGGGGCCGCCCCCGATTCCTAGCTTCACGGCCAGCAACTTCATGGGGCCTCCTTCTCAAGAACCCAACCCAACAAAAGACATGCGCGATCTAGCTGGTACCGCGGAGAAGCCAAGTTGCAACAGGCGTCATCTGCAGTTCAGCTCTCAGGAGACTCCTCCAGCTGCCGACTTCACCGAGCCTCAGATAGGCGAGGTGCGAAATATGATCAGCCCCAACACACTCAAGAAGGCGGTCTGTGAGCAGAACTCGGTCCCATTACAGGAGAAGAAGAAGGCACGCAAAAGAAAGACTAACAAGGGTGCGGGCCAGCCGGCACCGAGTACGATCCGTGCTCAGGATGGGCCACCTTCACCTGAGGATATCTCGAGGAGGGTGCATGTGGCGGGTAGGCCGATGCTACCGAGAAATATGCTCGATGCTGCAACCGGTGCTATGCGGAGTCTGCATGACAGCGTTCTTTCTTTGGAGAAGCGGCGTCTCGGAGAGAAGGATGTGGCATACCCGGTTTTCGCGGCCAAGGTGCCAGAGGGCAAGGGCTTTGTGGATAACTCCATCGGGGGTACGATCGTCCTGCGGTTTGATGACATCCACGCTATGTTGAACCTTCATCCGCTGCACTACACCTTCGTTCGGCTATTTTCGCTGAGTATGGAGATGCGGATCATTCGCGACAAGACCCTGGACATCGTGATAGTCGACCCCTTCTACATGCCTGCCAAGATCTTGGGCAGCGCTGGGGACCGGCAAGTCGCGAGTTCTTACCTCGAAGGCGTCATTCTGGCAAACCAAGATAAGGATAACTTCCTCGTGCCTTACTTTCTCGAGTAAGTCCTCCCCTCAACCGCCCCGTAACATAT
>NC_053022.1:23774818-23794374 GCF_003073215.2 Triticum urartu
CGGCGCGTGGGAGAGCAGGTCTCCGAAACCGTTCGTCTTTGCGATCCTGCATCGGGAGAGGACGAATTAGGTTTTTGGGAAGCGCTGTGCGCGACTGCTCAAATTCGTCATCACGGGTCGTCTTCCGTCCAAGTCGGGCGGTGCTACTCATCGTCGTATTCATCGCCGTCAGCAGCAGATCGTCGCCAACATCGTCATCAACACTGTCGCACCCTTAATAGCTAACGATCAGTACGTCCAACATCCTCTGTTCATGTCTGTTTCTACAACTACTGTTACGTGTTTGCTGCTGTTATGCATGTCTTGCTGTTCTTCTAGTTTGCTAGATTTTTGCATGCTAGTATCTCTTCTAGTTATGAATTATTTACTGGAATTAATCATGAACTTGCCTAATTTTCTAACAAATGTTGCCCTATTTATCAACCCCCATCGGAGAGATGCGGAGATGGTGCAGTAGTTGCTGCTAGCTTCGTTCGGATTGATCACTGGTGTGGTTACCAACCTGATGAAAAGTGCTACCCTGCCTATTCGTTGCGGGGATCGCGACCTCGCCACCATTCTACAACCGCTCGGTATGCTAATTAAGACATCCCCTATCATATACGTATTTGGGCAATGCCACTATCCCTGCGCGCCTTGCGCAAAGTCGACCTCGAGCCTCTGGCTAGATAAATTTGATGGTAAACTAGCAACTTGGAAGGGCCAGTTGATGCCCAAAGGGGGACGCCTGATCCTGCTAAAATCAGTGCTTTCAACGTTGGTTGTATATCTGATTGCGGTCCATCATCTGCCGGCTTGGATTATGCAGCAGCGTATCATCAAGCGATGCCGGGCATGGCTATGGCGCGGCAAAGGGACTTGCAACGATGGCCAATGGCTGCGCACTTGCTGGTACGGGCCTGCTTCCAGCAGGAAAGAAGTAACTATGTCCCTACTGCTCCTTACATCTTGGGAAATATGGCGCAAATGCAACAGAAGTACATTTGAACGGCAGCAGCTCACCACCGTTGGGTTTAGGAGAATACTTAGTGACGTAATCACCGTGTGGAACCTGGCTGGGGCTTCCATTCCTTTTGATCCTGGATGAGGTTTTCCCGTTGTGTTTCTTTCTCCCTAGCGATTGCTAGCTCTTGTGTTTTCTTTTCTGCTTCTCTTTCTCTTCGAGGTTTCATCTCGCTCCTCCCTGTCTAGGTGTTTGTATTTGTCACGGCTTTCTAATCAATGGATTTGGCAGCTCTCTTGCCAACATTAAAAAAATACTTCACCCTCCTCCACAAGTACAAACCCAGTATTCTCAAAGCCGAGCCTAGTCCATGAATACTACTAGTCCTCTTTGCAGACTCACAGAGATCTTCAGTCCCTGATCCTTGCCTCCAGTCTTTGCTGTACTACCTTTTCTTATTTTTAGGTCATCCAGCTTGTTTATTTTGTCCCTTCCCAATGGGTTGAAAGTTGAAACTGAACTGTCTGGTTGAACTCCATCGCCCGAGGAGGCATTGGGTACTATTGCAACTATTGAGAAGGAATCGGTCGTTGTTGTTGTGGATACGGGAATTGGTATTGTGGTTGCCACTGCATGAATTGCTGATAGGGATCAACTCCATGGACACAAGCTCTAGGGTTGTGGATGAGGATGAGGAGGGCATGCTTCATAGCCTCGATATTTTGCCAAAGCATCTGCAATTATTTCTATTAGCGTTTTAGCGAAGAATTTTATCGGATAATACTGTTGGCAAGGTATTATAGGAAAGAACTAAACTGTAACTGCCCCGGGAGGTTCTTGTGTCGGCCGTTCTGCCCTTTCTTCCTTCTATTGTGCCGCCCGCACGACCCTTTTATTCCTCCAATTGGACCTATAGTATGTCATCATAATCTCAAATAAAGATTGGAAAACAAGAGTGTAAAGACATGGGAGGACGAATGAAAGGTAAAAACCTGAAGTTGTGCAATCATAGACACACTAGCCATCGGGCGACTCCGTGTAGAAGGACTTGAGCTCGTGTTCTGTGCCCGGATCTGAGATAGCTTGGGGTGCGAGGATGTGGAGATTGCGCCGTCGAAAGGTAGTGGCGTTCTTTCTTATTCCCACCTCTTGCCCTCATGACAAACTCCGGAACAACAGGATGTCGCGGGGGATCAGCCTTGGCCCCGTGCTTCTCCCGGTAAACAGCTCTGTAGGCATTGATCCTCTCCTTGGCCTTGTGCCCTTGTCACTGCAATCCTAGCCCGCCCCCTTTCCCCTATGGCCATGTGCCCACACCTACATCAAGTTGACCTGGCCACCGGGTTGTTTTCTCTCCTGCAAGAGAAAGCATTATGATTAACAAACGTAGCTGAACCTAACTAGAGATAGACCTGCAGGTGGCTGGCGGTATAGATCCTGCAGCTGCAAGGTGATGCTCCTCCTCCATCTGTATTACTGAACCCCTGGCCAACCGGCTGCCACTCACGAACGGCACAAGCTTGATCCATTATCAGCTCACACTTTGGCACTACGTACCCGGTCGGTCATCGGCTGTTTGGCTGTTTGCCAGCTCCGTCGCCCCGTGACAACAACACACTAGCCAAGGGATGATCTTCACGCAGCAGACTAACAGACTAAGCATACATTTATAGGCTGTCAACGACATGTTGACGCGGACTCGCTGGCCTGCTGCGTCGCCTGCGCGCATCCTACAACTCAGGATGGAGAGGGGGGCGATGTTTAATCCGTCATTAACAGCTCAACACTTGGTTGTGGACTACCCATCGACGGCTTTGCCAGCTCTGTCTCCGTAATACAGTACCGATCGATTTTATCCTCTCCCTTGCATGCATGCATGCATATGGCCATGTACGTGCTGACAACCTATGCGTCAACTTCACTCGTGTCACCGATGATCGTATCGAAACCGTGTCAATCTGATCGATCTCCACCACTTATATGACAATTAACATAGGAGTACAGCGCATGCGCACGTCGTGGTCGTCGTGGTCGTCGTCGCGAGTACCTGGTCAAGTTAATTAGTGCATCGAACACCATGAGTTTGCCATGTGGAGCCCGGGGACGAGCTAGCTAGGCTGCTTGGGGCGACAGATTGATCGCGTTGCCAACTACAGCGGCCAAATTAAGGCTGTCACTTGGGTTCGCCACCCGCGATAGATCAGTCAAACTATATTATGAACGGAGGTCCACGTCCACTGCGACTTTGATAGCCGCCACCGTCATTTTATTTGGTTATTAAGTGATCGTTCCATGTTGTAGTGTAGACAGCAAATTTGATGTTTACAACGTTTTTGATATTCTACAGCGTTTTTCTTTACATTTCAAGACGTGCTAACTAATTAACCAAATGCATATACTGTCGGTTAGAGCATCTCCAACACCAACCCTCCGGACCGCGCGATCTGAACTGCTGCTACCCCCGCTTCTGCCTGCCCTGACCCACCCAAAAAACCCTTCCTTGCCCATGCACGTTCCATCTGGAGCAGCCAACGCCGTTCCAAAGCATCAGTGCCGCATTTATGCCGGCTCAAATCGACGCAACCTCTCACTGACACTCCAGAGCGCGCACCGCTTTCCGGTGCACGCGACTCCTCCGCGTTCAAAGGACGGTCCGTCATTCCGCCTCCCTACATTAAACATGGGTGGTTGCTGATGAACCTACTTTGGCACCACCAGTCCGCCCGTCTGCCGTCCACTATTAACCACCCCATCGCTTGCCTTGCCATCCGCCAGCTATTTAAACTCCAGCCCCAGCCATAATCGCATCCATCCACCTCAGCTCCATTTCTCCTCTCCACACCATGTCCGTCATGGCCTCCTCGAGCTCCAAAGCCAGTTGGACAGCCTCTTGTCTGAGTAGAAGACTGAGATCGCCGCCATTGCTGCCGACTGGTAGGCCGGCACGCAGACGAGGGTCAGTGTTGCGAACGTCCCAATGGAGGACACAGCCGATGATGAGCCGACGCCAACATCCTCATTAGTCCATGCCGGCATCACCATGGGCGAGGCCCGTGCTCACTACATTGAAATAGTGTTGGCCGAGCGGGAGGCCTTGTTCCGGCAGGCGCAGGATGACCAGGAGTACAACCTCCGTCTCCTTGACGAGCACCGGCGCACGGAGGAGCAACTCCCCGCCTCCATGGAGATTGCACCGGACATGGACGTGTCCGAGCAGGAGGCGCTGGTTGATTCCTATTGCACCGCCCGCGACATCCACCGTGACCGCTGGTGGTACCGCCTCCATCAGGCAGAGCTAGAAGCCGCCTTCAAGCAGACTGACGAGGCGGCGGATGAAGTCTACGATAAGAGCGAGGACGAGGATGATGTTACCAGCTCCGCCACGACCACGAAGCTGGCACGTCCAAGGACGCCGCCGGTAGCGAGGAAGAGTAGAGCATGGGAGGTAGCCGACGCTCGGGCCTTCACTTTTCGCTCCCACTAAAGCCATGTTTGGCGGGCTCATCATCATTGGCCAATTAGCCGCTAGCAGGTTGTGGAGGCGGAGCTTCAGTTCTTGGGCTCATGGCCTGCCAAAAATGGGGAACGGACGCTGCTGGTCAATTAGGCTAGGTTTAGAGTCCGGTCTAGTTCAAACATGTCAAAATCATCCGGTTTTATGTAAAAGTTATCCAAGTATAAATGAATATCGTCCGAGTTGTATAAATATGCATCAGTTTTTTCAATTTCATTAAACTTTGACCGAAAAGCAACCGGACATATGCGGCTAGCTTTGAATGACCGGCTCGTGCGTCAGTTTCTATGGACTGGTCCTCGTATGCGTGGACAGATGCGGTTCCGGTTTAAGGGGGGAAGTTGGAGATGCCCCTACGTTGTGACATTGTAATGACCAATCTTTACCACCAAATGCTTCGTGGAGCAGTTACTGAATCAGATGGGAATGGATACCGGCAGTGCATACATGAACCATAATGTTATGGAGTAGGGCGTTTTGGTGACCGAGTACCATGGAGCCCTTTATTTTTGAAAAATTCAAAATTCAAACTTTTTGACTTCAAAAAATTCTGAAAATAAATATGCAACTATACACGGATGAAATGTATGTGCATGTAAAAATTCAAGATGAAATACTTCGAAATGCGACCTACACAAAAAAGACAAATTTCTGAACTTTGAGGATGAATAGTAACATGTGTTAAAAAGCCTCAGATTTGTCTTTTTTGCACAGCCTTCATTTCAACGTATTTCGTCCTAAAAATTTACACACATGTGTGTTATGCCTCCATGTATATCTGTAATTTTTTTTCAGATTTTTTTGAATTGTAAAAATATGAATTTTCATGAATTTTGTGTTTTTCAAAAACCGGCCTCCATGGAGGCCGAGCTCCAAAAGGCATTTTCGAATGTTATGTCGTTATATTATCCTTATGTTATTTCCTCTTTTTCTTTTATCGAGGGTTCTTACGTAATCTTTCTCTATAAAAAGAAGTCCACTATTAGAAGTGCCCAATACATTTTCTCAGTCAAATGGATGTTGCTTAATTACGTGGAAACTCGGAGGCAATTTCAAGTCTAGCTGGTTCTGGAAGAACCAGGAGCTGACTGTAATCATATGATATATTCAAAAGCACCACATTGTGTGCTCGATAGTTGTTTTATCGAATTTGAACATGGTGCTCTGATTTGGTTTATATAAAGGTACCACCTATGCTTTGCTATATGTTGACCAAGCACGCAATAGGTTGGTACATATATATCTATATTTATGCCTACTAATAAGGGGAGGTGCGTTTTTTTAAATTTTTTGATCCGTCCACGACCAAAAAGAAGAAAACTGTTCGAAATGCAGCTTCATATGTCATCATCTTTTTTCTTTAGAAAATCGTACGTCGTCATTTGGCCTGCAATTACGTAACGCATTGCTGCATTGGGCCGCGATGGGTCTGAAAAAAAAAAACCATCAACTCAATAAGTCGGCTCTTCCTATTATCATTAAATAGTACCATCTCGTCCGAAAATTGCTATTGGAGGCGGAGCTCCATGGATGCCTTTAAATGAAAAATGAAAAATTCATACTTTTACATTTCAAAAAAAATGCTGAAAAAATACAGACATAAATGAAGGCATAATGTACAAGTGTGTAAATTTTCAGGACGAAATACGCTGAAACAAGGGTTGTGCAAAAAAAAACACATGACACTATTCGTCCTCCCAGAACATGGATTTTTTTGTACAGGTCGCATTTCAACGTATTTCATTCTGAAATTTTGCACACATACACCTCACTCCTTGTTTACTTGTACAAAGGTTTTTAGATTTTTCTGAAACCAAAAATTTTGAATTTTACTTTTTTCAAAAATTCGGCCTCCATGGAGGTCGAGATCCAAAACACCATTCTCCATCTTGTCTCCTTAGAACCAAAACCACCAATTTATATACGTCTTGGAGTTCTGTTGGTCAATTCAATAAGTTGGCTTGGGAATCAATAAGCGAAGGATGAGGATGTCCTATGTGGGCTAATTCAGTGGTGCACAATTAAAAACACATAGGCATTTGTGCTATAGAAAAGAAATTAACAAAGTTAAAGTAATGCAAAATAGGTGATGAGCTAGTTTACTATATAAAATTAAGCACCAAAGATGAAAAATATGCAACACCTTCGTGGCTGTAGTCATATTGGTATAGATTGATTACTCCTTTTGTGGGCCCTTCATGGACATAGTCCCCATGGATCTAGCAACCAAGATCTTTTGAATCTAGAGAACCTTCGTGACTCGATGCCTCCATCAGTGTGGAGTAGGATAGCTCCAACTATACAAACCACATGGAACATCGTCAAGCTTTACCCGTGCTTGTGTTCTTCTAACCCTTACTCTTTACTTATGCAACTTCATTTCTTTCAGTGCATTACTCTTCTAGACTTGCATGTATAGGCTGTTCTTACACTACCATAGAAAAACTTAAAATTGTCAAGAATGTTAAAATTGGAAAAGATTCCTCTAGGCTTTCTTGTGGAAAATCTAACCAATCTCCCAAGCACGACCTAAGGAACGAAATGGGGAGTTTTTTATTCATATACATGGAGGATCAAACGAGCTCAGAAGGTTGCCACTATCAGGTATGGAATCAAGTTCAAACTCCAGTATTCAATTGAAGTAAGAAGTTACTCTACCTCCAACAACTCCCCCACTTCCATCCCCACAACA
Source organism: Triticum urartu (assembly GCF_003073215.2). Lineage (NCBI taxonomy): Eukaryota > Viridiplantae > Streptophyta > Magnoliopsida > Poales > Poaceae > Triticum > Triticum urartu. The sequence goes on from NC_053022.1 coordinate 23,781,968, forward strand.
CCCCAATGCACCCCCTTCTTTCCTAAAATGGTAAAGGGTCATCTGTTATCCGTGAATTGGTAAACCTTATAAGCATCAATTGATTGCGTGATTTTTTGACGGAGATTGATTCCTTCCTAAAAAGATATTGGTAATTGTTTTAGGATTAGTTGATTATGAGTTTTTGGGACTAAAATTACTTTCGATATTTACTTGTGTTATGGATAGACACTTCCCAGGTTCATGTTACATATTCATTGCATAACTTTACAGTTGAGGGATTTCTTGCTAGACAGAAGGATAAGATTCAGCATGGTTTGATTATACCATCTTGCTAATGGAGTAGTTTGTAGTCCTCCACAGACTTTCATAAGTATCTTCTAACTCTTCTTCCAAGACAAACAAGCTCATCCGGTCAATGACTATCTAATGTGTTTGCGATCTGTGCATGTAGTGAACCTACCATCTCATAGAGATGATGCTAGATGATCTGGACACCCCCAAAAGTATGTTCTACAATTTAATATCGATGGATATGGCAATTACGACCTAGTTTTTGAATATGGCAATGACCTCAACGGTTTTGGCCTCTCCCCTCAGGATGATCCATACAAATCTTATGCTTTCTATGTATTTGCTCTACTCACTTTCTTATCACAGATATGCTATATTTGAGGTCCAAGACATTAATTAGAGTATCTCTACCATTCTTTAGTGGATCTCAGTTGTGCCGCATGGAGAGAATTTTAAAACATCTAATTGGAATATAAGCTTCGGGTGATGCTTCATGTCTGCTCTATCAATTATCATCTTCACTTGTTATATCATACCAGACTTAACTATGAGTATTCATAGTTGCTTCATTATTCATGTTCGGGTGGTTCAAAATATTGTTTTACTTGGGAAAATGGATATGTTACTATTTGGTTAGTTGTTTACTTTCTGCAATAAGTTGTGTTTGTGTTGTAGCAGCGTAAATTTTTTGTTGGCACAACATGGTATATCTAATGCTACTCACATACATTTCACAGGCATGCAAACTATAGCTAGACACTTTAGAAAAAAGGTTCACCAGTGTTCAAGAGGGTTTACATCCTAGAAAACGGTCGATTTGAACGTTCGCTCAGAGTCAGGCCCAAAGATATATTTTGTTTTTGTTTTGAGGAGAGCCCAAAGATTCTTTAAGCACTGTGTCATGCAGGCCTAATAGTGTTTGCACACAACCAAATAGCTCAAAAACAGGCCTTGTTGGAGTTTGATACAGTTAACCAAACAGACCATTATTGTCTCAAAAAAAAAAACATTGGTACCCTGTCCATCATTGGCTGCTCGCCAGCTCTGTCTCCGGAATACTGTACCGATATCTCCTCTCTTGCATGCATTCATATGGCCATGCCCTTGCGGACAAGCTATGCGTCAACTTCACCCGTGTCACCGATGATTGTACCGAAACCGTGTCAATCTGATCGATCTCCAGCACTTGACAATTACGTGCTAGTAAGATATACAGTGCATCCATGCGCATGCACGTCGTCGTCGCGAGTACCTGGTCAAGTTAATTAGCGCACCGAAAACCATGAGCTCGACATGTGGAGGCAGGCAGAGGCAGGGAAGGACGAGCTAGCCAGGGCGACAGCTTGAAGGTGCTGCCAATTAGACCACCCAAATCAAACCTGTCACTGGCTTGCAGTCACCCATCATCCTTGAGTTTGCCTCCGGCGATAGATCAACCAAACTATCTTATTATTGTTTGAGGTCCACGTCCACCGCGACTTTGATGCTCTCCCTCCGTCATTTTATACAAGTGATCGTTCGGTGTTCTAGAATGCACGTAAATGTTAGAGAGCAAAACTTGATCTTTTACAGTGTTTTGTTTTCACATTTTCAGACCAAACTACTTAATCACATGCATGCATACATATTAGTATTGGATAAGTTGCTAGTACATCGTAATGTTCGTGAACTAGTTAAGTTACAGCATCGGATGGAGATGGATATAGTACCGGTGCATGCATATTGCATGATGCATGACTCTTTCCTCTATATCCTTCTTAGGTGTGTTCAATATGTATGTTTTCTTAGTCAGATGGCTGCTGCTTATGCTTAATTATGCGTAAACTCGGAGGCAATTTCAAGTCTAGCTCCTTCTGGAAGAAGCAGGAGCTGACTGTAATAATATCATCTAAAGAAACACACCACATTGTGTGCTCGATCGTGGTTTGTTTCTTCTCAGCACGGTGCTGTGCTCCGGTTTATATATTGTTACTACCTATGCTTTGCTACATATTGACCAAGCGGTGTCGATACGTTGGCACACAGAAATGACAGTAACAAAGGTAAAGTGATGCAAAATATGTGTGAGAGAGTCAATTTTCTATATCAAATCACCAAGATGGCACAGAGATGCATGCAGCACTCCATTGTTGAACTGAGATTTGGTGGCCCTGTCCTCTCTTGTTCAGCTGTTCCATCCTTGGGGCTCAGGACTCTGGCTAGCCCGTAGAATATACAGTCGGTTTCGGTTTTCCCTGTGCCGTAGCACATAGATACAAACGTACGTGCACATCACGAGCACGTACAAAACACTCTAAACGTTATATAATATATATAAATGAAAAACTTAACATTTTCCTAGCAAAAACTACACGTCAGAGCGATGTGTTCCAGTGATCTTCACGTAAATTTTTAGTGTCCGCGTCGGCTTACCTCTTGGTAACATTTGCCTTGGCCTAACTGGCTAATCAATTGCTCCTTTGATTTTCCAGAGAAACCTACACTATATTTGAATGTTCTTCATTGTACTGCCGGCCAAGCCAACTGGCCAATCTCAATGCAGCTCACAGAATCTTCAGGCTGCGGTTTCGTAGATTCCATCCTGCCGTGTAGCTAAGCTAGCTTCCAGGTTGACCTAGTAATAATGCTCTGACTCCTAGTATCATATCAGGCCATGCTTGACTCCTATATATATACTGTAGATCTCTCTTCTCCCTTTTCTCTCCTGAGCTGAGCTATGCAAAGCAGGCAAAACCCTCATTGATTAGTTTTGGCTCATGATCAATCACCACATGTCAGGAAGAGGCTCCTCGGTCGACATGCATGATTCTTCCTTAGGCTTGATGCAGTTCCACGATCACCACCAGTACATGTACGGCAGCAGCACCGGCCCTTTCTTACCTCAACACCACGGCTTCATCCACGCCGAGGAAGATCGCTGCACCGGCAAGGTCGTGCCGGGGTTGGTCGAGCCGGCCGCGGCCGGGGTAGCCGAGGAGGTGGAGTTCGACGCGTGCAAGGAGGGAGGAGGCGACGTCGCGGTGGTGGGTCAAGAGAGGCAGCAGCAGGAGGACGCGCCGAAGCAGGGCGAGGAGGAGAAGGAGGCCCACGGCGTGCGGATGATCGCGCTGCTCATGGAGTGCGCCGTGGCCATGTCGGTGGGGAACCTCGCCGACGCCAACGGGACGCTCCTCGAGCTGTCGCAGATGGCGTCCCCCTACGCGCCCTCCTGCGGCGAGCGCCTCGTCGCCTACTTCGCCAGGGCCATGGCAGCGCGGCTCATGAGCTCCTGGGTCGGCGTCTGCGCGCCCGTGCACCCGTCCTCCGCCTCCTCCTGGTCCGGCGTCCACGCCGCCTTCCGGGCCTTCCACAGCGTCGCGCCGTTCGCGAGGTGCGCCTACCTGGCCTGCAACCAGGCCATCCTGGAGGCGTTCCGCGGCAAGCGCCTCGTCCACGTCGTCGACCTCGACGTCGTGCCGGGCGGCGCGCTGCAGTGGCTCCCGCTGCTCTCCGCGCTGGCGGCACGGCCGGGCGGCCCGCCGGTGCTCCGCGTGACGGGATTCGGCGTGTCGGCGTCCGCGCTGCACGACGCCGGCACCCAGCTCGCCGGGCTGGCGACCAAGCTGGGCATGCCGTTCGAGTTCTACGCCGTCCCGAAGCGGCCCGGAGTTGTCATCGACGCCGTGGCCGACCTGCCGAGCAGGAGGCCTGGGGAGGTCGTCGCCGTGCACTGGCTCCGTCACGCCCTCTACGACGCGGCCGGGGACGACGTGGTCACGATGCGTCTGCTGCGGTGGCTCGAGCCCAAGCTGGTGACGCTGGTGGAGCAGGAGAGGGGGCCGGCCGGCGGTGACGGCGGCCAATTCCTGGACCGCTTCGTCGCCGCGCTGCACCACTACTCGGCGGTGTTCGACGCCCTAGGCGCCGCGCGGCCGGCCGACGGTGACGCCAGCAGGCACCTGGTAGAGAACGGCGTCCTGGGCAGGGAGATCGGGAACGTTCTAGCCGTTGCCGGGCCGACGCGGAGCGGGCGGGAGATGTTCGGAAGCTGGCAGGCGGAGCTCGCCCGAAATGGTTTCCTGCGCGCCGGCGCCGTTGGACGCGCGCAGGTGCTCGCCGGTGCGTGCCCGGCGGGGCTGGGCTACACGGTGGCGGATGACCATGACGGCACGGTGCGGCTGGGGTGGAAGGGCACCCCACTCTACGCCGTCTCGACGTGGACGTGCTGCACCACGGCCGACGCACGAGCTTAACCAAGTTTGTGCGAAGCTTAGCTATCGATCGCGCGCCTGTCGCCATGCCAGGTTTAGCTAGGTCATTGCGAGACGGGCTCTCACAGAGTTAGCTCCACTTGGCATTGCGGCAGTACAAATACAAACGAAAATATTAATAATGGTTGTTTCTGCATGCTAATTTTCAGTTCCTTGCTATTTTTTCTAGCACAAAAACCCAGTCGCCTAAACCTGCACACTGACACCGATGAGTTCAAAATTATCTCTGAAAGTGCACAACTTTAGTGAAATGTTGGTAGTCTAGCAAAATCTTGGTCTCCTAAACCTGCACACTGACACTGATCAGTTCAAAATTATCTTTGAAAGAGCACACATTCTCTGTGGTGTACCGTCTTTGGTTCTATTCGGAGGAGTTGATGCGAGGATATGGTTGAAATTTTCTATTGTGTTTAAAATGCAGCAGGGAGATTTACTTCAATCAGCACATATTTTGCCAGCTAACTGTATTATTTCACAAATCCACATCAACCGCAAACTAACTTAAATGTGCCATGGCAATTGCTCCAATTCATTTCTTTGATGTACATAAGATTTGTCTTTTATTTCTTCACATGTGTTCAAGGCTGCTAATTGTAATCAAAGAGGATGTTAAGGAGGAACTCATGCTGAAAAGGACTGCACATAAAGAAAAGAAAAGAAAAACTCACTCATTACTATTCTTTAGCAAATTTGGTGCTCATTAACGTGATAAAAGGAAAGAACAGTCATTTCATAAGGTAAGATAAAAGCAAGTAGTCACTACAGGTTTAAGATTTATAGCAAGATTAGGGCATTTCTAAGCGATTCCTAAAAAATAAATAGAGGAGGATCTGGCAGAGTAAACTTAGTGGAGTATTTATACTCCACTAAATTTTGGTCGGTTCTAGCCGAACCCCTAAACTTAGCCGAGTAAAACATAAATTTAACCTAGTTTCAACCGAAATTTGTATACGTTTAAACATAAGTTTAGCACAGTCTTGACAACCGAATATTAAACGAAATTTTAAATTTAAACTACACTAGACTACTCAACGGCCATAGTGGAGGTCGAGCCAATCTTTCCTCGACAGGCCACCACCGGTGAGACATGGGTCCGGCCCGCTGTCGTTGTCGTCGCAGCCGGCGAAGATGCGCCACCACTCCTCGACGTCGAACTCCCGCTCCTCCTCGCCGTCCTCCTTGCCGCCATTCTCGCCGCGCGCCTTGCACCTCGTCGTCGAAGATGACGATGACCTCCCCGCCATTCTCGCCGCCCGCCTTGCACCTCGTCGTCGAAGATGACGATGACCTCCCCGCCATTATCGGGGAATATCACCCGCTCCGCCTCCACGAGCACGGGGTGCTGGCGTCGGAGGTCCTTCATGTACACCTCGTCGGCGGTCTCCGCCTCGAGGCGCTCCCTCGCCTCTCGGTCCTCCCGAGCCATCACCGGACTCACCACATCCGGCGCCGGCAGGACGAGGTGGACTAGCGCCGTCCCAAACGGGAAGTTGAGCCTCGCGGCGGAGCCGTGGAACCGTACATTGCTACCGGTCGTATTCCATCGCAAGACTTTGCCGTGTGCAACGACCAAATCCACTTCCTCATGTGGGTCTCCCGGCCAGTGATCTCTGCCACCCTTGTCCCTCACATGTGTTGCCAAACGCCGATGTATGTCCTCTGAGGCGGCCGCGAAGAAGGGATGTATGGAAGTCAGTGAACCGAGTGTCGACCAGTGGATCGGGCATGCAGCGGCGGCTCGAGGATGCATCGCTAGACAACGAACCGGGGGAGTGGCGATGCGGTTCTGCGGATCGGCGGCAGGGACCTCCGGCCACCTTGTCCGACCATTGGGGGGAGAGGGGGCGGCGGGGAACGGTGGGGTAGGCGCCGGCGGCGGGGCAGGAGGGAAGGAGGAGAGGCAGAGGTGGGGAAGAGAGAGTGAGACTTTTTTACTCAGCCGCCGAGCGGTGTAGTAAATATAGGGAGAACGGCGGCAGTTGAGGATAATTTTTACTCCTCTAAGGCCGAATTGGGGTCGGCTAGGTGTCGGTCAGAGGCATGGTTTTGGGTACCGCCCGAGAAAAACGGATACCGGGCGGTTACCGCGTTTCTCACCGCCCCACGAGAAATACCTATACCGAGCAAAAAATACCGAATTTTTTGAATAATTTGAATTTGAATTCTCAAGGTCTAATAAAATAACTTTGTTTCTCATAAGAGAAAATTGTCTTACTCTGGCGTAGTGATAAGCATCTGTTATGCGCCTCGAGAGGTAGCTTGTTCGAGTCCTCCTTCCGCACTTTTGTTTGTTCTTTTTGTTATTTTTCAAAATAGGCAGCCAAAAAGGTGAAAAAATGATGGCCAATGAATCGAACTCGCGATCTGAACACAGCAAAGGGCGCACGCAGTTGAGCTACCACTGAGCTACTACCTCGTTTTGAATGACTTCGGTTCAAGATATTATTATATCTAACTTAAAATTGTTTGAATTCAAAATTCAATTGTAAATTTCGTCCGAAATTTATTCGGTATTTCTCGGTAACCGCGGTTACCGGGAATATCACCCACCCACGAGAAAATTTGCCTATTTGGGATCCAAAACCTTGGTATTTTTTACTCCTCTAACCGGTTATTGGGGATCGGTTAGAAATGCTCTTAGTAAAATATCATGGTTTTTTTAGGGTAATAAAATATCATGGTTGAAAGAGTGGAAGTTGCATCAAGAGTCCACATGGCCTAGTTAAACTACTAATTTGAATTTTTCTCTCAATTTCAGCCGATACTATCATCAGAAAATTACTTTGTTGGTTCAAGCTTAGCTTTTCACGTAGTTCCTCTACCAATTGTTATGTATACCATGCCGCAAAAATATATACTATGGCTATGCAAATATGAATACTCGTATCACAGGATAAACATCCGCCAACGAGAGATCAGGCTGTCAACACTTTAATTAGCAGTGTCTTACATGAAGGAGGGGCACCAAATGGGATTTAGAACTAGTCTAGAAACAAGAGCTGGAATTCAGTTTTTTTTGGTACAAACAAACTCAGATCAAATCCAATTGTTGATAAAGATTTAAGATTCATATCAAAATCAGTAAAGGGAAAACATAGTGTTGGAGAGCATGTAGCTCTTCCTAGCTAGTCTTTTGAGTTACTGATTAAACATTTAGTTGGTTCATGAGAGATGGCGTGCGACGTACGCTGGCACGTCTCCTTCGCACCAGATATCATCGCGGCTCGCACCGTCACCCTCGCCGATGGGGAGATCCTTCTCCGGCGAGGGGCTCTCCGGCTCGTCCTGACCGACCAGAGGGGAGCCACGGTGGATGCGCGCTATCTCCGCGAGGGGGAACACGTGGATATCAGACAGATCGTGGATTTCCCGTGTCACTTCGCCAAAGTTCGAGACCGGATCGCGACGAGCGACCCGGCGGTACATGGGGGCGTGGCACATCCCTATGGAGGCGGGGCGTGTGCGACGAGCCGTCACGATGCGGGGACGAGCTCTCGGGCCCCAGGCATATTGGGCCCGCGCCCAGGTGAAAGTGCTAGTGATCAACTAGAGGGGGGAGATGAATAGGCGATTTTAAGAAAGTCTTCAAAACATGGAAATTTCGAAGACAAACAATAGAAGTAAACCTATTACCACGCAGCGGAAGGTAGACTACACTAGGCAACCTTAGTCAAGTAACCAAAGAAGTGAAAGCACAATGACTAATAGCAGTTAGGCAGTAAGGATCAGGTAGGAAGATAATGTGAAGCCAATCAGATCAAGCAGTCACTCAGTGAAGACAAAAGATAATGCAATCATGTAATGACTTCACAAGGACCAACAGTAAGTAAAGGGAAGGGAAGGATGAAACCAGTGACTCGTTGAAGACAATGATTTGTTGGACCAGTTCCAGTTGGTGTGACAACTGTATGTCTGGTTAGGGCGGCTAGGTATTTAAACCTGAGGACACACAGTCCCGGACACACAATCCTGAACACGCAGCTCAGAACCCTTAGTCCTCACCGTATTCCCCTTGAGCTAAGGTCACGCAGACCTCGCCCAATCACTCTGGTAAGTCTTCAAGGTAGACTCCCAAACCTTCATAGACTTCGTTCACCGGCGATCCACAATGACTCTTGGATGCTCAGAACGCGACGCCTAACCGGCTGGAGGATTCACAGTCCTCAAGTGTAATAAGTCTTCAGATCACACAGACAGGACGACTTAAGTGATGCCTAACACTCTTTGGTTCTTGGTGGTTAGGACTTTATCCTCGCAAGGAATTCTCTCTCAGAGGCTTCGAGGTGGGTTGCTCTCAAACGACAACAGCCGCACTTTAACTCTGAGCAGCCAACCGTTTATGGTTGTAGGGGGTGGGCTATTTATAGCCACTAGGCAACCCGACCTGATTTGTCCGAAATGACCCTGGATCACTAAGGAACTGACACGTGTTCCAATGGTCAGATTTCAAACACACACGGCAACTTTACTTGGGCTACAAGCAAAGCTGACTTGTCCAACTCTGAACAAGATTCGCTCTCATAGTCTTCACTCGAAGACATAGGATTTTGGTTAAGCATCACTTTAGTCATTCTGACTGGTTTTCTTGGACCCCACTTAACAGTACGGTGGTTCCTATGACTCAACAAAGAAGAAAAAGAACTACGAAAGCTTTAAGTCTTCGAGCTCCATAGTCTTCATGCGATGTCTTCTCTTGTCATAGTCTTCAATGTGAATGTCTTCATATACCACCTTTGACTTCAATGTCTTCATGCATTTTTAGGGTCATCTCTGGTAGGAAAACCGAATCAATGAGGGACTTCTACCTGTGTTATCCTGCAATTCTCACAAACACATTAGTCCCTCAACTAGGTTTGTCGTCAATACTCCAAAACCAACTAGGGGTGGCACTAGATGCACTTACACCAGGTGTGGTGGCGCCGCCCGCCATGGAAGCTGGCCACGTGGATGGAGATCGAGGAATCCATGGCGTGGGCGCTGGTCGCGCGAGGAATACAAAAGCCCGGGCCCGGGCGGCTCGCCCCATTCTTGACCTAGACGCCGCTCTCTCCCATCTTTGGGCGGCCCCAAAAAACCCTAGATCTGAGATTTCGTCCTCTTTCCGGTGGTGGGAGGGGAAGATTGGCGGCGATCTTCGATCATTTGCGGAGGTAGTCTCCTCCTCCTCGAGCGAGCCCAAGGCGATGGAGGGGTTCGGCCACCGGAGTTTCCGCGGAGGGAGATGCGAGGGGTTCGGATCTGGCCGGATGGGGTGCGGGGCCGGTCGCTTCGACCGTGGCCGGGGACGCGGGCGCTTCTCCTGGTCCAGGGAAGTGGACGGCGACGACATCTCCACCAACAGGAAGACGGCGTCGGCCTCCAATGACACCGAGCGCTTGGATGAGGCAGCGGAGCGCTCCAAGAGGGCGAGACCTGGGGGTTTGTGGGTGGAGAAGAACCCTAACTCCTCCGGATCTGAAGCTGCACTCGTGTTCAAGAAGAAGCAGGCGCCCGAGAACTCATCTCGGGCGATCCCTACCAATCAGGTGCACCCTTCCAAGGCTTATGATCCATGTGCTATTTGCAAGGCTACTAGTCATTCTCCTACTAGTTGTCCGCAAGCCTTTTGTGAGAGATGCAATAGATTGGGTCATCTAGCTTCGGTCTGTGTTACTTTTCTGCCCTGGGAGTGCATTGCCCCCATGTGTGCTTTCCAAGCTAAAGGGCAGGGGTTCCTATACATCCGTGATTCTTGCACTGCTAAACAGCTCAAGGAGAGATCTACTAGCGTAGTGATTACTGTCGTAGAGGGGAATGCTAGTGTGGAAGAGCTTGAGGAAGCATTTTCTGATTACATAGGGACCAAATGGCATTGCACTGCCCGCACTATTGGCCCTGATACTTATGTGATGAGATTTCCTAACCAAAGAGATGTGAAAAAGGCATGTTATAATGATAGAATGATCCTCAAATCTTGTGGTGTGGTAGTTAAGATCGTCCCTTGGTCAGCCAACATTGGGGCCAAAGGGATCATGGAGATGGCGTGGGTGAAAGTTGCTAATATCCCTCTGGAAAGAAGAAATGAGAGAAATGTTGCGTATGTTTCTTCCCTGGTGGGCGTCCCACTCGAGATCGGCATGGCCATCCTGCACAAGCCAGAATTTGTCAGGGTCCGGCTGGGGTGTCGCAACCTAGACGAACTCCCTGGGGTGGCTGAAGCAGTGTCGGGTACGCACTTCTTTGATTTTTTCTATGAAATCGAGAAGGTGTTGATTCGTGACCCAGAAAGAGAGAAAAAAGAAGTGCAGATGGAGGAGGGTGTTAATAAAACCCCTTTTGTGAGAACATCCACATGGGGCAAGCATGACCCTAAGTCTGGACACAAAGGGAAAAATGATGGATACAGTAAAAATGGTGGTGATGGGGACGAGAACCCGATCGATGAGAAAGAAGGAGAAAGCATAGAATCTGAGGAATCAGAAGATAACACCCTGTTAATTGAAACCATGGTTGTGGAGGCTTATAACAAAGAAAAAGCGCAGGCCTCTCAGGCAATGCTGGGTGTTGATGACACCAAGCATAATGCTGATGAGATCCAGGTAGAAAAAAATAATGTTGATACGTGTTCTCATGTTATTGGTATGCCCCATGATGATATAGCTCATTTAAATGTGGCTATGGGTTATGAACAGATGGTGGAACTTGAGGGAGAGGACCTTTCCAAGTTGGAAAATTCAGATTACCTGGTACAATTCCCTGCCTCCCCTTCTGAGGATGTGGGAGAGGTGATTCTCACCCCTCCCCTTTTATCTGAAGAAGTTCAGAGGTTTAGCTTCAGGAATTTGCAGAATATGGAAGGAAGAATGCAAGAGAGAGCTGTTGCCATTTCCAGGAAGAGAAATTTGGAAGGTAATTCAGCTAACCATAACTCCTTTGATGCTCTTGCTAATCCTGAACTTATGATTCGTGCTGTGAAAATGGGGGTAGCTTTCCCTGACAATAATTTCTCTAATGTGGATATTATTAGAGAACTTGAAATAGTCATGGGGGAAATGTCCAAAACGGAGAGGGGTCAAAATGTGAGGGTAGAGGAGGAAGTGATGTATATCACAAATGGAAAAGGAGACCAAACTCCTGTTAATACTGACTGGGGGATAGGGAAGAGGACATGGAAGAGCAATTTACCTTGATCCGGTCTAGGAAAAGGAAAAGCCCTAAAGTGAAAGTGGCTATTTCGAGGCCCATTACTAGAAGTAAAAAAAATCATGTGGGAGGCACACAGGCTGGCAGCCCTACCCATAATACCAGGGCCATCAGAGGGGGACGAAAAGGGAAAAGATACAAATGATAGGTCTTTTTTGGAATTGCAGGGGGGCAGGAAAGAAAGGAATGAGAACCTGCCTGTCCCATATGATTAAGGACCATTCCCTTGACTTTCTTTGTCTGCAAGAAACATTGAAGAAGAATTTTTTGGATAGTTATTTTAGAAAGCTCGACCCTCACAACCTGTTTGAGTGGGGCTGGATCCCCTCAATTGGCAAGGCTGGAGGTATCTTATGTGGGGTTCGGAAGGAAAAGTTTGAAGTAGTTGCTTAGAGAAAAGGCAGGTTCATTCTCCAAGTCTCTCTATATGATATTAGTAGGAAAAAATCTGGACTCTCTGTAGCGTCTATGGAGCAGCCCATGAGAGGGATAAAAATGATTTTCTTAGTGAATTGGCTGATTTCTGTTGCCATATTCAGACTCCTTTACTAATTGGGGGAGACTTCAATATCCTCAGACATAGTGGAGAGAAGAATAAAAGATGGCGTCGAACAGCACATTCTAACCTGTTCAACTCTATCATTAACACTATGTGTCTGAGGGAGATTTATATGAGCGGGGGGGGGGGGGGGCTAACCTTGG